>NC_064811.1:119885888-119959371 GCF_023721935.1 Panthera uncia
CCCCCCCCCATTCATGCTCTGTCTCTCTCTGTCTCAAAAATAAACGTTAAAAAAAATTTTAAAAAAATTTGTGGGTTAAAGCTAAAATAATGCTTAGAGAGAAATTTATAATTTTAAATGCTTATATCAGAAAATTATAAATGTCTAAAATCAATGATCCTTATACCTTCCACCTTAAACTAGAAAAAGCAGTGCGAATTACACTCAGAGTTATAAGAAGGAAGGAAATAATAGAATGTAAACCAATGAAATGGATAATAAACAATTACAAAAATTAATAAAACCAAAACCTGGTTCTTTGAAAACATTAATGAAATTCATAAAGGTACAGTTAAGATTAATGAAAAAAAGAAAGAAAAAACACAAATTACCAATATCAAGAATGAAAGGGCAACATTCCTACAAAACCTATGGATCGTAAAATTATAATAAGGAATTATCAAAACAAATACATGCCACATAATTTGTAAGTTTAGATAAAAAATTAACACATTCTTTGAAACAGACAAATTACCAAAACTGACCAAAGAGGAAATAAAAACTTGAATAGCCTTATGGCTATTAAAACTATAATGGGGGCACCTGGGCGGCTCAGTAGAGCATCTGACTTCAGCTCAGGTCATGATCTCACAATTCATGGGTTTGAGCCCTACATTGGGCTTTGTGCTGACAGCACGGAGCCTGCTTCAGGTTCTCTGTCTCCCTCTCTCTCTGCCCCTCCCATGCTCATGCTCTCTCTCTCTCTCTTTCTGTCTCTCTGTCTCTGTCTCTCTCAAAAATAAATAAACATTAAAAAAAAACCTATAATGAAAAAATTCCTCTCATCCAGTTATAAAATAAATAATTCATAGGGATGTAATTTACAGACAGCATGGTGACTACAGTTAATAATACTATATTTCATATTTGAAAGTTGCCAAGAGAGTAGATCTTAAAAGCTCTCATCACAAGAAAAACTCTGTCATTATGTATAGTGATAGATGTTAACTATACTTATTGTGGTAATCATTTCACAATACATACAAATATTGAATCATTATTTTTTTTAATTTTTGCGAGAGAGAGACACAGAGTGTGAGCAGGAGAGGGTCAGAAAGAGGGAGACACAGAATCCAAAGCAGGCTCCAGGCTCTGAGCTGTCAGCACAGTGCCTGATACAGGACTTGAACTCACTAATAGTAAGATCAGACCTGAGCCGAAGTCTGACGCCTAACCAAGTGAGCCACCCAGGTGCCCCCAAATATTGAATCATTATGTTGTACATCCAAAACTAATATAATGTATGTCAATTATACCTCAATTAAAATTTTTGTTTTCCTTTCCCTTAAAGAGTTCTAAAGGCTAAGATGGCTTGATTGGTGAATTATTTCAAATATTTATTGAAGAAATAATGCCAATCTTATGCAAATTATTTTAAAGTAGAAGAGGGAGGAACATTTCTTAATTATTTTATCAAAATTGGTAACAAAAATTAATTGATACCAAAACCAGACATAGTTCATAGGAAAATCACATACTAATATTCCTCATGAAGTTAGATGCAAAAACACATAATATTGGCAAATCAAATCCAACAATAGATAAAAAGATAACACATCATAACAGAGAACAGTTTATTCCAGAAATGCAAGATTGGATGAATTTATAAAAGGCCACCAATAACCCTCACTACATTAACAGATAAAAGGAAAAAAGCGTATTATTGCCTCAATTTATACTAAAAAAAACCCATTGACAAAGTTCCATACCCATTCATGATATAAAAAAAATCCTAGCAAAATGGCAATAGAAGGAAAGTTTTAACTTAATAAAGTCCATCTATGAAACACCTGCAGTCAATATTATACTTAATGATAAAAGACCAAATGCTTCCCCCTAAGATCAAAACTGAGAAGATTATCTGCTATTTGCACTTCTGTTAGTGCTATACTGAAGATCATGGAAGCTGGTGAAACAAAAGTACAAAAAGCCCTAAAGGACATAGAGACTGGAATTAAAGAAGCAAAGCTATCTAAATAAGTCATTTTATCAATTTCTTTCTTTTCTTTTCCAATTTTACCTTTTACGTTTGGGTTCAAAGCTGTCTGTGAAAGAACAAACTCCCTGGGATCTTCAGGTTGGAACTGCTCTCAGATCTATCAAAATCCAACTTCAGATCTCTGGTAAAATGCAAAAAATGACCACAGAGTATTTTCATTCATGTAGGCATACCCCTCAGCAATGTTACTTTACCATCCATCCCATCAAGAGGAATAGTCTGCTCCTCCACCCTTTGAATCTGTCCTCATTAGCTGCTTTGGCTAATAGAAGGCAACACAAGTGAACCGAGTCAGGTCAAGCTTAGAACTCAAGAGATCTTGTTTCCACTCTTGCTTTTCGTAGCTTGCCATGACATGAGAAAAAGCCTGAGCTGTCCTGTCAAATGACAAGTGACCATTTGGAAGAGAGCCAATATTCCCTAACTTATAGCCAGCATATAGCCAATCCCAGACACCTGAAGATACTCTCAGTGAGATGAGTTGAGTCCAGCCTATAGCAGCAGATTGTCAGCAGAACCCATACCAAAATGCTGACCCAAAAATCATTAAAGTGTTAAAATAATAGTTGTTTTCAACCATTAAATTTTGAATTCATTTGTGGCACACCAAATGCTACCTGATAAAAGCATTCATTTTGTGATTAGCTCACAGAATTGCCTCTTTTTATTTTTTCACTTCTAGTATCATCTCCCCAGAGTTGATTCTGTGTTCATTTGTCCCCCTTCCTCTCCTGTTCTACGACCTATAACATATATGAACTCTCTCCAGATTTCAACTTCCTTCACAACCTTTCCCTGCTAAATGATGTTTTGTGTGTGGGGATGTGTGTGTGTGGGGGGGTGTGTTTAAGGAGCAGGGAGTGGGGATTGAACTAAAAAGGAAGGACTGAGTGACTTTGAAGAAGTATTTAATTGGAAATACAAACAGTTCCCTTTATCTTCAACTTGACTTATACATTTCACTTATTATTTTTTTAAAGCACAAGTGTTTTCTTTTTTTTTAATGTTTATTTATTTTTGAGAGGGAGAGAGACAGAGTACGACCAGGAGAGAGAGACATGGAGGCACAGAATCTGAAGCAGGCTCCAGGCTCCACGCTGTCAGCACAGAGCCCAATGCAGGGCTCAAACTCACGAACCATGAGATCATGACCTGAGTCTAAGTCAGATGCTTAACTGACTGAGCCATTCAGGTGCCCTACATTTCACTTATTTTTGATGCAGTGTATTATGGTTAGCAATATATAAAGAAGGGACATAAATAGTTAAATAATTGATATATTTTGTCATTTTAGTGCATATTTCCAAAGAAAGTAAAATTAAAAAATAGTCTTCATTAGAATAGTTCAGTCATTATGGATTAATTTATATAAACCTTATTTGGAATCATGTCTCCTGACAGAAGTTTAAATGCCAAATATTCGTGTTGAAATCTCCAATCTGTAGCTCATTAATTTACACACTCAGCAGACATTTCTTTATTACCTACTATGTGCTAGATCCTATACTAGACTGACATATAGCAATGGAGAAGCAAAGATCCCATTGCAGCATCGCAAGGCACTGGGTTTTAGAGATTATCACTGGGGTGAATTACACTTTTATTACTAAAGCACTGAAGCTTTTCAATTATATTGTTTTAAGGATCTCCATATTAGAGATACACCCTCCATCATTTATATTTTATGTACTATTTTAAGTAGAAGAGAAAGGGGAGAGGTTATAGCCCCTAGATCGAATTCTAGATGTACCCAAGATATATCACACATGTGAAGTGCATCTGTTATGTATTTTGCCACAGAAATAAAATCAAGAACTTCTGTAAGCAAAGGACACGTGTGTGAATAAACTGTTGTGAACAGGATGGCAGAGTATGGGATCATCTAGGTGAGAAGGCCATAGTGAAGGCTTTATATATGGGATAACTCTTGATGTGGGAGGCAAATGGAGGTTTCTATGCAAGACGAGATGCCCAAAGAAGGAGGGAGTATTGTAGGCATAGGGAACAATATTACCAAAGTTGTAACACAAGGAAACAGAGCTTGGCATGGATATTAGTATGACATGGGGCATGGTGTAGAGAAAATAAGGAGAGGGATTAGCAACAAAAAAGGTAAGAAGTCAGAGAGACTGAGGTTGGATCATGGAGAACTCAGCATGACGTGCAATGCTGAGTTTTGACTTATTTCTGTAAATGATAGCAAAATTACGGAAGCATTCTGAGCAAGTAAACAATGAGAATTGGATTTACATTTTAGAAAGATTTCTCTGGAGGTATTGTGGACAGTAAATTGATGCATGGAGACAAGTGAGGCACAGTCAAAAATAAAAACAACTGTTATAATAGAACAGTAAAGAAAGCGAAGCTTAAGGTCAGCTCAGTGATAAGGAAGGAAGGGAATGTCTGTTGATCATTAGGACTTGGTCCTGTTGGAATGTGGCTGGGGACAGAAGAGGAAGAGGCCAAGATGACTCAGCTTTTGGATCTGGGGCATTAACTAGGTGAAGAGTAATGTCATTAAACACAATATGAAAAGGGCCAATACATTTTCTAGTAATTTCAGAAGACCAATGGGGCTAGCAGACAGTGGTGCTTGCATATCATTGAAGTGAGTGTGGAAGAGGTGATTTCCTGTGATATCCAAGGACAGTGTTTCACAGGTATCTGTGTCCCCACTTCTGCCCACTAACTGCCAAAGTGTCTCATATACACTTCTGCTAATGCTGAGGGATAATGGGCTAATAATCTTTTTCCTCTTTCAGATGAAAAAAATTTGGCATTATGAACCAGAATTCAATTTCTAGTCTACTCCAAACACTCAAGAAATTCTTTCACATGTTCATTATTCTGGAATTAATTTCCGTATGCTCTTAAGTCAGTCTCTGGACCTCACTTTTCTGAGCATGTTGAACTAGATGGTACCTACAGTCCCTGTTGGGGTCCTTTGACAACAAAATCTGTACTGCACTGGACAATGACACGAGATCTCACTACTCAGTGAGTCCTAGAAGAGTGAGTTGGTACACCTATTGGAATAGAATGGGTATTCTATTTCATCAAAACCATTTGTGGAGACTTCCACTTTAGGGATATCACCTCCATTCTCCAAGCATTTTGACACTAAGATATCTTTTTCTTTTAGTGCCGAGTATGAAGTTTACTAATAAGATAGTCTGTAAGCAGAAATCAAATAAAGAGTACCTATTTACTATTCATTTTTTCTATAAAATAAAAAAAAATTCCTTTCCTAAATCTAATTTCCAGCCTGTCAAAGGACTGAAAAATAACCTGTTTTTCTTAAGAAAAAGACCAAGGCAAAACCCTGAGGACATTTTTGAACACTTAGCAATGTTTTCTTGACTTGAAGGTTATCTTCACAGAAGTAATGTAGGTTAAAAGGAAAGTAGTGTAACTGATTTTTTCTTTCAATGTTAATGCTCAAGGGAATGAGTTTGGCATTAGTGCCTCTATGACCATCAGGATATCATTTCCCTTCCTCTGTCCATACAGTTGTATATTCAAGAAAACCAGAACCTCGTTTATTGGTTTTGCTTCTTCTCCCCATGAGACTTGCCAATGTTCTCAATTTAAATCTAAGGCATAAGTGCAATGGGCTGACTTTGGCTTAACTATAAAGTCACATATTCACAAGTCTATAAGAAAAATGTTGCAGTGATTCTGATGTCCCACAAACTATCTGGATTCAGTTGATAGCTCTACTTTATTCCAATACATTGCATGTCTTAAATTCTTACTATGCATGTTTGTGAATGGGAATTGAAGAATTTGTGGCAACATTAAGTATATGGAAAATCTGGGTAGCTCTGAATTAGCATTTTTTTTTGGTGTTATTAGCCTTATTTGGTGTTATTTTCATGCAGATGAGTTAGGTCTGCTATGGATATAAAATCCTGAACATTGAATTCGGTGATGGATTTGTAAGTAATGAAATTTCAGCTCACTTTCATCCTCAACTGATGGTCTCTCTAGAAGGTGGTTAGGGACCATATTTCTGTAGGGGTTTGGCCTTCCAAATATGTTGGCAGTTCTTGGCCTCCACTCAGCTTCTGGCTGGTATGGAATTTGTTTTTCTTTGAAGGCTACTCCAAGACTTGAGTAGAATGATTTGTATCTGGGTCTGTTTTGCTTCTCAGGTGGTATCATACTCCCTTACAGAGACCTTGCCAGGAATAACCTCTCTTGGAAGGGAAGAGGAAAGGAGGGAGGTAAAGAGGGCTAAGGGAGAAACAGAGCATATCAGACTGACTTTATATTTCAGAGTTTTCAGAAAGAAAGCAGACTTACTGTGGAATTCATTTAAATAAATATTCCATTGCCTAGATAATCATACTCAAGTGTTTTGGTACAAGATGGGAAAGATATAGTTTGGTGGTTATTCATAGATGGCTATAAGAACAATATTAGCCCACAGTACAATTCTATGCATGAAAAGAAGACCATATTAGGATGCGCTGATGGAAATGCAGTGCCTGAATCATTGAATGCAGTGGTCCCTCTGGATGTTCACACTGCTTTGAGGGATTGCATTTTATCCAGGTTATCCATTTTATCCAGGAATCTTATCTAAAAATGGCCACCAATTAGCCCTAGCACAGGAAGAGTAAAAGAAAGTCAACATACTTATTTCAAACTTAACAAGAAACAGACTGCATTTGAGGTGTTTTTTTTTTTTTTTAATGCTGATTTCTTGGCTGCACCTGTAAATTACAGAATCAGAGTCTTGGGAGCCATTTGGGGAGATATGTGCTTCCTAAAGAAGTTTCTCGGATGATGTCTCTGCACACAAGCATTTGGGAACTGCTAGAATGGGGAAACTGAGTGCAATCTTTCAGGGATCAATGGGCTATCATAAGGGGGTGATGCATATGATAATGATCCACAGATGGAACTAAAGCCACAGGGAGGCAGATTTCTTCAGACCTTCATTTCTTAACAAAGTGCATCCACTTTATAGTGCCAAGTAAATAGTTGTGCAATGGGTGAATGAGTAACTCTCTAATCAGGATGATCATGTATTCTCATTTGATAGGGCAGTTCTTGGTGTACCTGTTAAGGCAATCCTTTCCAGTTTAGCATTTGTCCTGGATTTTTTTTTTAATTTCAATTCAAATATAGTTAACATCCAATGTTATATTAGTTGCGGGAGTACAATATGGTAATTCAACAATACCATACATCACCCAGAGCTGGTAGCCACCCAGGCACCCCACATTTTTTTTAAAGCAAAGTATTATTATTCCTAGTTGCATTGAAATAAGATAGGATGGTTGAGCCTACTTCCACTTTATATTTCCAGCTTCTGCCATGGTCTCATCTACTACTTGTGAGGTAAATATAAGCAAACAGAATTCTCGCTTTTAACATGTGGTTAAATCTGAAAGGTGACCAAGAATGACTCTCTCTCTTTCCCCCATCCTTTTCCAATACCTCCATTTATAAAACAGCATTCAGAAAGCTTACTGGTAAAATAAGTACCTTGGGACCCCAACAACCGAGGGCAGCTAACTGGGTCCAGCCTCAGATGGTACAGAGATAAGCAGTGTATGTTGCTATCGCTGTGGGACACTTGGTGGCCTAACATGTCATACCTTCACTCATGCTTGGCTTGGAAGGTGTGCAAAACTACCATGCCACCAGTTAGCAAGTGCAGAGGAGAAAGTAGAAAATTATAAGTTAGGTCTTCATAACTATATGCAGGAAACAAAGGCCACATTTCTCTGCCAAACAATACGAAACAATTAATTGGAACAGTCTTGTTCCAGTGTTGTTGTTTTTTTTAACTTTGTACAGTGTTGATCTTCAATTATTTAGTTATTTTACTGTTTAATTCTATTTCGTTTTGTAATAAAGTCAGCAACAATATGCTGAAAAAAATGAAACTATATGATTTTTTAATGTTTATTTTGAGATAGAAAGAGAGAGAGTATAAGTGGGGGAGGGGCAGAAAGTGAGGGAGACACAGAATCTGAAGCAGGCTCCAGACTCTGAGCTGTCAGCACAGAACTTGATGTGGGGCTCGAACCCGTGAACCACGAGATCATGACCTGAGCTGAAGTCAGATGCTCAACTGACTGAGCCAACCAGGCACCCCTAAGAAACTATATGTTTAATTAAAATTTAAGTTCTGAATTTCTATTTCATACAACTTGTTGGCAGTTAGCATCCACATAAAGGTCCTAGTGATATTCCTGGTCATACGAAATCCGGAAAACACAAATTTGCTGACAATGCATTAAAGTCTCATTACACTGAACTATATGAAATTGCTATTTTGTAGATCCAAAGCAAAGAGTTTCAGTAATGCCATATAATCCAACTCAAATACTTCCTAAGTTACTAGTTATTTTAAGATGATAATTTATCATAACCAGTGGTAGAAAGTGCATTTATATGTTATTCTTTGAAACCTAACTTTCCATTTAATCAAATGACTGCTTTCATACAATAATTTTGCTCATTTTCCATTCTAAGAGTTGTGGGGTTTTGTTTTTTATGCACTACCAAAAATCAGTGTTGACTTCATTAGCAATAAAAGAATGTGCAAACATTTAAATGATACCAATTTCGTACCAGTAATCATCAGATGCTTCAATTGAAAAATCGGTCAAGTGGCTTTTAACTTGAAGTATCCAATTCACAAGTGGCAAAGTACGTTGGTAATACGGATGTAAATTTTGGAGGAAGAGATGATTTTGGTAAAGTAAATTTTCTTTCCAAATTAAGAAACCTGTGAAGCAGAAGTGCACTTAGAATTAATTGGTTTTGTCATGCAAATAATTCATGATCGCATCGAAATCAGGGTACTCTCTAGTTGCTAAAATGTACTTTCACATACACATAGAGTAATAACACTACAAAAATGTTTTGATGAAGCCTATATTGGATAAAAGAAATTCATTTAACAGGGCAACATACACTTTTTCTCTTTTCTGCCCATCATTAATTCAGCGCTAGAAATGTCAAGCTTCTGGGGCACCTGGGTGGCTCCGTCCGTTGAGCATCCAACTTCGGCTCAGGTCTTGATCTCATTGTCTGTGAGATTGAGCCCCACATCGGGCTCTGTGCTGACAGCTCAGAGCCTGGAGCCTGCTTTGGATCCTGTGTCTCCCTCTCTCTGCCCCTCCCCCACTAGTGCTCTGTGTCTCTCTCTCAAAAATAAAATAAACATTAAAAAATAAAAATAAAAAAGAAATGTCAAGCTTCTAAAGAACTTCTCTGTAAACTGCCTACATATCCTTCATGGCAGGGGACTTTTTGTAAATAACTCCTCTAAGTTTTGGTTACAGCTTTTTTAATCAATAAAAATATTTGATCAAACTATTTCAGCAAAATAAAAATTTTCCTTGTTTTTGTTTCAAGTTTTTATTTAAATTCTAGTTAGTCAACAAATAGTGTAATATTGGTATTAGGAGTAGAGTTTAGTGATTCATCCCTTACATATATCACCCACTGTTCATCCCAACAAGTACCCTCTTTGATGCCCATCATCCATTTACCCCACCCCCATCAACCTTCAGTTTCTTCTCTGTATTTAAGAGTCTCTTATGGTTTGCTTCTCTCTCTGTTTTTATCCTATTTTTCCTTCCCTTCCCCTATGATCATCTGTCAAGTTTCTCAACTTCCACATATCAGTGAAATTGTATGACATTTGTCTTTCTCTGACTTATTTCACTTAGCGTAAAACCCTCCAGTTCCATCCACGTTGTTGCAAATGGCAAGATTTCATTCTTCTTCAACACCGACTATTGTAGTGTGTGTGTGTGTGTGTGTGTGTGTGTACACCACAACTTCTTTATCCATTTGTCTGTTGATGGACATTTGTTGATGGACATTTATAGCCCTTCCATAAACAAACATTGGGGTACATGTGCCCCTTCGAATCAGCAGCTTTATATCCTTTGGATAAATAACCTGCTAGTGCAATTGCTGGGTCGTAGGGTAGTTCTAGTTTTAATTTTTTGAGGAACCTCCACACTGTTTTCCAGAGTGGCTGCACCAGTTTACATTCCCACCAACAGCGCAAGAGGGTTCCCCTTTCTCTACATCCTCGCCAACATCTGTTGTTTCCTGAGTTGTTAATTTTAGCCATTGTGACCAGTGTGATGTGGTATCTCAGTGTGTTTTTTTTTAACTTATTTTTTTAATTTACATCCAAATTAGTTAGCATATAGTGCAACAATGATTTCACGAGTAGATTCCTTAGTGCCCCTTACCCATTTAGCCCCTCCCCCCTCCCACAACCCCTCCAGAAACCCTCTGTTTGTTCTCCATATTTAAGAGTCTCTTCTGTTTTGTCCCCCTCCCTGTTTTTATATTATTTTTGCTTCCCTTCCCTTATGTTCATCTGGTTTGTACCTTAAAGTCCTCATATGAGTGTCATTGTGATTTTGATTTCTATTTCCCTGATAATGGGTGACAACCCACATGATTTTTTTAAATGTTCAGATAATCAATATGCAAATGAATTTAAAATCATGTATTAATTTACAGACGTTTTGTTTTTAAGGAAAAGTATTTTCTGAAATAGTTTTTGAATACAACTGTTTTATATTCCATCAATTTACTAAGACCAATTTGTCAGTCAATAAACATTTCAAGAATTACATAATTGAGTTAGTTTTAGTGCCTCCCTCTTTTTACTTTTAAATGTATCACAGTTTAGATTAATAGTATGGTTATCCTTTCTTTTTTTTAAATTTTTTAAATTTATTTTTGAGAAAGAGAGAGAGAGAGAGAGAGAGAGAGTGGGGGAGGGGCAGAGAGAGAAGGAGACAGAATCCGAAGCAGGTCCCAGGCTCTGAGCTGTCAGCACAGAGCCCAATGCAGGGCTCGAACTCACCAACCAGGAGATCATGACCTGAGCCCAAGTCGGACGCTTAACCAACTGAGCCACCCAGGCATCTGTGGTTGTCTTACTTTCAATGATTAATGAGAGCTGGATTAGAGTGCCACAGAAAGAAAGTAGTGGGTGTCATGCTTGACCCCCCTCCCCCAGATTTTGAGAATAGGATAAAATGAGCCTGGTAAAGGATGCTACAGATGGCACATGTGAATCAGGAGAGAAGCTGGACTAGATCACTGGCTTTCAACCTTTCACTTCTTAATTTTATCACTTTTTAATTTTAGATGAGGTTTGTACAGAAGACAGAAGCAAAGCCTTCTTTTATTAATCATTATCCATCAAGTAAAAAAAGTGAAGAAACGAAGGAAGAGAGGGAAGGAGGGAAGGGGAAGGTAGGAGAGAGAGAGGATGGGAGAAAGAGAGACAGAGAAAGGAAACAGGAAGGACAAGAGAATCTAAAAACCAAGATGCCTTTTCTCTATTGGACATAATGCTGAAGGATTACTTTCTTCTTAAACCATACCCTAGTCTCCGCAAGTGAGCTCCTTACAGCCTGTCTGGTTTGTTGTTGTTGTTGTTGCTGCTACTGCTGCTGTTTCTGTGTTTGTTTTGAAAGAGAGAGAGAGCATGGGGGAGGGGCAGAGAGAGCAGGAGAGAGAGAATCTTAAGCAGACTCCACACCCAGCACAGAGCCGGACCTGGGGCTCCATCTCGTGACTGTGAGATCATGACCTAAGCTGATCTCACAACCCTGAGATCATGACCTGAGACAAAATCGAGAGTCCAGCGCTCAACTGACTGAGCCACCCAGGCGCCCCACAACCTGTTTTTATGCAATGATCCTTATGCCAGGACATGGGCAAGGCCCCCAGGACAACACCCACAGAAAACAGTCAGTAGAGATGCTGGTGGGTAGGGAGAAAGGAATAGGAGAAGCACTTTGAATCTAAGTACAGTTCCACACCTCACAGCCTAGGTGATCCTGAGTTAGTGTCCTGAACATGTCTAAGCCTGCGTCTTCATTTGCAAGGAGAAGATACTATTTTTTACTTCATTGTGCTTTGAGAAGGATTAAATAAAAGAATGTATAACTGGTGCTTACTGCCTGATAATATTGAGTAAGCACTCATTAAATTGCAGCTTTTATTACTTATTACTAACATTATTATTATTAACATTATTATCACTATTATTATTTTATGACTAGGTAGCATTCCAGTTTCCCTCTCTGCCCTTCAGAACTTCAGTATTATGGTTATTGCTTCATTCTTTCATTCCACAAATGTTTATTAAATTCCTACCAAATGCAGGGTACTGAGATTATTGGAACCGAAAGGTGAATAGGCGTGTCGTAAGAACTCACGTCTGGATGAGGAAACTAGACGTTTTGCCTCTTAGGGAACAGTCTTTGCGCAAAAGTGGTATAACTGAATGTCTATTGCCCTGGCTTTATTATATGACCCGAGTCAAGAAGGAGTTGTGCTTGGGACGATTTACTATCTAAACAGATAAGACTCTTTTTTTTCAGAGACGATGTATGCATATGTGTGTGTTTTCTGTGTGTGTGCCACATGGACCTTACTATGGATTAGAGAGACAAGTCAGTGTTGCCAAAATTGTGTTAGGTTGCAGTATGGTTGGTGGCTATGGTGGCCTATAGTTTGGCACAAATGGGGCTTAGCTACAGGCTTTGCTGTACTTCAGTTATCTGGACTCTGAGCTGTCTGTAGGCCCCCGAGAAAGCAGGGATATTTGTGCCCCATCTAGGACTTTTTGTAAGTTACTTTTTTTGTTCCAACCATCTGTCCCCAACCAGCTGCAAACAGCCTTATCTCCCAACTCGGCCTGCATGTGATCTCCTCTACGAAGCCCCACTGATACACAGGCCCTGAAGTGGGTCATTCTCTATAAACTTCTGTAATTACACAGGAAATACTTTTTGTTCGTCACTGATACATATCTGTATCTTTCCAGTAGTCATAAATCTCTTAAGAATAGAAACTTTCTTATTGATCTTATATCTCTAGCACAGCACAATGCCTAGAACATAAATGGAAATATGAAAAAAACCTGCTGACTAAGTGGGTGAATGACTGTATGAATGAAAGTGATGACATATGCAGGATTAATTATTCTACCCTGAAACAAAGTCTGCAGCAATGACTTCTAATTCTTTTTATTTCACAATCTTGATTCCCTTGCCCTAGCTAAACGCTCAGAAGAACTATCCTCTGCCTACTTCTACTAACCAATCTCTAAACATTCAACTAAATGTTTCGGAAACTAAATACCATCCTCCCCAGCTACTTCTGACAACTGCTGCCAGACATTCTCACTCACCTACAAACCATATAGATTTGTCGTCACTTTCAATTTCCTATTTCTTTCTCCATCACTTCCAAACATGATGACAATCCTAATTCTCTTTTCCTTCCCCCAACCCTCCAAGAGCACAACGCTTCCACCTGTCTTGACCCCATCTCTTCTCAGCTGCTGATAACCCTGGCCTCAAACGTGCTCCTCTTCTACTCTTCATCAATCTATTTCTTCTCAGGATCTTTCTCAGCTTTGCTCAAGAGAGTTGGCTTTTACTTTTCACAAAAAGTCATCACTGAATTTCATCTGCCCTTTCACCCACACCAAATGCATGCTCTCTTATTATTAATCTCTTATCCCTTATCTCCTCCCCAGACTCTTTACAGGCCACATTTGGACATGCACAGGTCTTGCTTATCTTCACAAAGTTATCATGGAATTGCACACACTGATCTAACTGCCACTCAAGATTCTCCTACTGTTCATCATGTCTAAACCCATGGGGCAATTCTTTACTCCCTTCCAATCTGAGACTTAATTGCAGTAGTATCAAGAAATTAAAAAGTCAGTTTTAGAGTCAAAGCCAAGGTCAACTGATTCTCTCTAGATTTTGACTACTGGTCTTGCTCACTCTCTCTCTTTAACACTAACGAGTTGATCCCAACGACTTTTGTGTTTGTTCACGTCCTGTATCTAATCAGTCATTGATTCAACATTGATTCATCTTTCGGGTTCCTTTATAACCAAACAACATTCACAACCAGTACTCTAAGCATTGGGAAACATTCAATTTGACATAAAAGGTATTGAGCACCTAGTGCAATGCCTGGCACATAACAGTTCTTTAAATATCAGTTCTCTACATCTATCCTTTCTCTTTGCCCACAACAACACCATGAGATTTTATTTCACAGGCAGAAACTGAGTACCGAAAGATCGCTTGAATTTTACCAGCTTATGTGGCTAATCTGTGACTACATCAGAACGAGGAATCAGGTCTTCCATCTCCAGGTACAGGTGTAGTGATTGTCCCTTTGACTTTCCTGCTACTAAACTATACTTTACACCATGAAATTTCATTTCTGCCAACTCCAAGGAGACTTCTGGATTTAGTAATTATTTGAAACACAGAGATTACTAACCACAGAGCAGGACTGGCAAATATGCCCCAATTTAAAATAAACTAATAGATGCAAAGACAGAAGAAATTTGAAAAACAGGAAATCATGAATTACTTACATTGCAAAAAGAGACTTATTTTACAAAGGAGGACTTAGTGATGAAAGTACCTCTAAAATGTGCAATAGCTTGTTACTTAAAATCTTACATAAATTATATAATTTGTCTAATTACATATACATATATATCATATAAATACCCTGTCATTCAAAATAGCATTTAATCTTCAAAGCTTAATTTACATAAAAACTTGCAAAACCATCGTATGAACTATGAGGTGTATGGTGACATCCTGTAAATAGGTGCTGTAGGTGGGTGCTCAGCTATGGGTACATGCACCAATAAGGAGATGTGATGCTGACTTTGTGACTCTTATTATAATGCTATCAGGTAGTTCTGCCACTGACTAGCTTGGCAGCCTTGGGAAAGTTCCTCAAGCTCTACCAAACTATAGTTGATACATTTATAAATTGGTGGTGACGCCTAGGATGAAAAAAGTGTTTATCCAGTATGCAATGTTTGGCACAATATAGGGCTGTTTTCCTTTGCTTCTCCTCCTCTTAGTCTCTTCATGAGATCTCTGAAAGCTATCTTCCTCTAATCCATAAAGTTAATACTCATACCACATACTTAAAGTTTTTCTTCAGAAAATCACATTTCTGTTCTTCCATTTGTTTGTAATAGGAAAATAAATACATAAAAGGAAATATCCTCAATGCCCAGCTATAAGAAGTTGGCTAAACATACTTTGATACATCCATTTAATGTGAAACTGGCCATTCCAAATGAAGTGTTATTGTGGATTTGTATTTGTTAATATGAAGAACAATTCCTGATATATCAGTTGAAAATGGCAAGTTCAAAACAATACATATAGTCTGACACCAATTAGGTAAGTCTTATGCAGGGGTGCCTGGGTTGCTCAGTCAGTTGAGTGCCTGACTCTTGATTTCAGCTCAAGTCATGATCCCAGAGTCGTGGGATCGAGCCCTGCACACCACATCACTGTACTACCACACACCCTGGCAGGTTAACATACCACATGTACATCCTTCATGTTCACATGACGTGCTAAAAGTCTAAATGGCAAAATACAGCAATTCTCTGTTTAGATTCATGCAACAAATATCCGCTATCAATGTTAATCAATTCATTAATTGTCTTTATGTCTACACAAATTCTAAATGTGACCAATAGTTTAAATACTGCTTCATGCCATCATCACTACAGTCAATGTTAAAGTATTAATGTAGCTTGGATTTGTAGAGGGGAAAAGAAAGCATACATATTTAAACAAACTTTGAAAATCCAAACAGAATCTTTTATTAGTGGCTCCTAATAACCCACAATGAAGGCTAAACATCTTGGCTAAACAATTATCTTTGGGAATGGAAATGTAAACAGAAAAAAATTCACTGTTTTCCCTTACCCTGTGTGGCTATTCCTCTGGCAATAACAAATCTGCATACATCCTATCAAGTTTTAAAAGTTTCTGTTGCAATTTTAAAAGTTGTCACTTTCTCATTTAGAAAACAAACTTATATAATCGTGTATTTGTGTACCCAGATAAATTGCCTTTCCCCTAAACAAAATCCAATATGAAGCTATGTAAGAAATGGCCAACTTTTTTCCTACAACCAGACGTATAAAATGCCTCCTGAGTGTTATTTCTTACTTGGCTTTTTCCACTCATGTTTGCCTCTCAAACATTATCACGTAGCTTGGCAAATTTTGGGTATGTTCACCTGCATGACAGTCCTTAAAACTGTGCCCCAAGAGCTGTTCAATGTTAGAAGTTCTGGTGCTGAGTACAAGTCTTAGAAATAAACTGTAAATGTGTGTAAATATATGTGTGTGTGTGTTTAGAAGAAGGGGGCTTTACCAAAAATCAATTTCTGCCTTTGCACTGGGTTCTAAGACATTGAGATGAGTACCCCGAAGAAATTGATCCGGTACCTTTATAAGCCCCAAGCTGCTAGATGAAAGCCAGTGGGGATGCCATTTAAAACTCAGAACACTGTAGTCTCATACACTTTAATTCTGAATGGACATTATTTTTGGACTGATTTCCTACAACTCTTACTATACTCGTGAATAAGGAACCATTTCAGAATCCTCCCTTTTAGAGTCACAAACCCCTTGCAGAGATAGAACTAAAATAAATTCCTTTCATTTTATTTTTCTGTAACCATAAACCTATGCAAATATAAAGATGAATAGCATAGCCAAAAGCAAATATCACATCCAGATGATGGTATTAGCAGAATATCAATGTGTCCTTGCCCTGCCTTGTGACTCCTGTTGCTTACTTTCTAAATAAATGACACTTTTCAAAAAGTGTAAATGTCCTTACACAGCACTCATAACAAATGGAGAGAAAAGCACAGTAAAAAAGGAAATAGTAAATAATGATATGAAACTCTGTAACCCTTTATGTGGCCATCTGTCTTCAATTTCAGGCATGTTGTTTTTGAGTAGCATCCCATTGTAGCTAAATATAATAAGATAGGCAAGCTAATGAACTACGACACATCCCATCTTTAATGTGATGTATCACTGAGGCAAAGCCACCCAAGATGCAAGGCAGCTACTGTTTTTATGTGAAGCTACTAGTTTTTAGTACAAGACTCTGGGGAAAAGAGCAACCTCATTTATCTCTGTGTCTGTTGTAAATTCTTAAACTGCTGCCCTATCTTTTTTCTCCCTTCTTGACCTTAACCTCCAAGGAAAAATGAAAGAAGTGGTGAAGCCACAAAAAGATGTAGGCAAAGGAGAGAGAGGTAAGATTGGTATTCATCTGAAAGAAAAATGGATGTTTATCATTTTTATCACCAGTCAGGATTTCTCAGTAAATTACAAAATCAATTTTGCCAACATGGAAACAGTCATTGGCTAATGTAATGATTGGCTAATGTAATGACACCAACTGTGTCTTTGTATATTCCTTTCCAGAAATTAAACTCTTTCCTCAGAAAGGAATTATAAACTAATAACAGTTATTAGTTTATGTTATTTAAATTTATTTAGGATGTGTATAAGACATTATTCTTTGAAGTGATAAATTTAATTTCTTGCTTGTGAAATTTAAAATGTTATTAGAAATAAAATAACTTGCGTTACATACTAGGAGATTTAAGAGATTGCACTGGGGGTGTCAGTCTCCCTTAATCCATTTTCATTTTTGTATATAATGGATTGAGTGATTCTGATTTAACAAGATAGTTGATTGTAAAGCTCATTGTAAAGAGATTAAGGATCTCTTCCTGAACTCATATCCTTCTCTAACTGACTTTACCTTTTCCATCTATTCTACTTTAACTACTCAAGTGAAAAACTGTCCTCTCTATTCATTTGAACTGATTTAAGCAAAATGTTGATTCCTCATTCACAAGAGTTGAAAAGGCATGAGACATTTTGTGTTAGAATTCTCCATTTTCTAAGGGGTCTTACTCCTCAGCATCAATTCTTATGCAGTGTGTGGTAGGCAGAATTCTGAGATTCTTGTCCTGTGTGCACACAATGTGTATGCACACACTGTATACTCCCTCCCCTTGAATGTGAACAACACTGTAGATATGATGGATTTCAGTACCATCCATGTCCATAACTGGACATAACTGGACATTATAGTACATTATAGTAAATGTGATAAGATTTTGCACATGTAGTTAAGGTTCCAAATCAGGTGACTTTCATTAAAGAAAAGGGAGATGCTGAGCAGGTGTGACTTAATCAGGTGAGCCCTAAAAAGGGTTGGCCCTTCCTGAAAGAAAAGATTCAAAGTGCAAGGGAGTCTTCACCAGGCCCTGGAGGAGCAAGCTGCAGAGACAGCCATGTGAAGGAAATGGTGAATGGCATCTAGGAGCTGAGAGTGACCACCATCTGATGGTCTACAAGAAAATGGAGACCTGAGTCCTATAGATGCAAGAAACTGAAGTATTCCTAAGCCTGCATGAGCTTGGAATAGCCTGAGCCTCAGATGAAATCACAGCCCAGGCCAACATCTTGATTTCAATCTGGTGAGACCCTGAGAAGAGAGCTCAGACCTATGAAAACTTATGAGATAATGAATTTTGTTTTGAGTCACTACATTTGTGGTACTTTGTTACATAGCAATAGACAACTAATATACACAGCATATGAATCTATTCAGGGACATTGTAAAGTATTGGATAATTAATTTCTTACCAATCATCAGCCTTACATTCATTCTCCTGAACTGTCACTATTTAGGATTACTCGTGATAGATAACATAACACAAAGACAAACTCATTTGATCTCTGGAATATTCAGGCTGAAACCTAGATGTACCCTCCATTCTACTTTATAGATGAGAAAACTGAGGTTCAGAATCATTGACTAGTTTAAGGTTACACTGCTAATAAGTTGAAAAAAAATTGAGATCTATTCCAAAGTCCTTTCCACAATGGTTAAGATTTACTACGTTGGGTTTAGTTATGATGAAATTAATCCCTCTTACTTATGAATTAATCCCTCTTACTTAGCACTGCTGTGTGTTGTTGGTCTTTGTATTTTCTGTAGCACCCAACATGATCTTTTATAGCTGTCCTGGAACCTTGTTTCTCATGGTATCATACCAGCAGAGTAACTTGTAACTATTAAGTATTTAATGGATATTTTTTGAATTAATGAATGAATTTAATGAGGCTGTGTAGATGGGAGAGATAAGTAGAAACATTAGTATGTCTATAAATTATAACAGGGTGGAAGCATAGGAGCAAGTAATTATGAAAGCAGAAAAGCTTTAAAACCAAATGCCTAGAGGAAATTAAGTTTTAGAGAAATAGTTACAACATATATTGATGAAATAATAAGACACTGATATACTCTAACAAAATCACCAAGTAAAATCATCATAATGAAATATTTTTCCAGAGTTGTGATTTCATCTAAAACTTCATTAGTGTAATCATCTTTCCATCTTGCTTTCCATATCACTCCATCTATGAAAACTCCTATCTCAAAAATTAGATCAATGTGAATACAAATTAAAACCACAGTGAGGCACCACCTCACACCAGTCAGAACGGCTAAAATTAACAACTCAGGCAACAAAAGATGTTGGATGATGTGGAGAAAGAGGTTCTCTTTTGCACTGCTGGTGGGAATGCAAACTGGCACAGCCACTCTAGAAAACAGTATGAAGATTCCTGAAACAATTAAAAATAGAACTACTCTACAACCTAGCAATTGTACTACCAGGTATTTATCCAAGGGATACAGGTGTGCTGTTTTGAAGGGGCACATGCACCTCAATGTTTATAGCAGCTCTATAGATATAACCTAAGTATAGAAAGAGCACAAAGTTCATCAACAGATGAATGGATGAAGAAGACGTGGTGTGAGTGTATATATATATATATATATATACACACATACATACACACACACACACATACACAATGGAGTATTACTCAGCAATCAAAAAGAATGAAATATTGTCATTTGCAACTATGTGGATGGGACTATAGAGTATTATGCTAAGCAAAATTAGTCAGAGAAAGACAAATATCATATGACTCCACTCATATGTGGAATTTAAGATACAAAACAGATGAACATAAGGAAAGGGAAGCAAAAATAAAAACAAAGAGGGGGACAAAACATAAGAGACTATTAAATACAGAGAGCAAACTGAGGGTTGCTGGATGGGTTGTGGATAGAGGGTTGGGCTAAATGGGTAGGGGGCATTAAGGAAGACACTTGGTGGGATGAGCATTGGGTGTTATACATAGGGAATGAATCACTGGATTCCACTCTTGAAAACATTATTGTATTATATACTAACTAACTTGGATGTAAATTAAAAAATATATAAGTAAATTAAAAATTACATCAATGTCAAAAAATGTCTTCACCAATCTCCAGTCATGCTAACTTCTCTTTCAGGGGAACTTCAACAGTACCCTAGATTGGAAAGAACTAGAACTCTAGATTAACCTCTGAAGTCCTCGATTCTTGCTTTAATAAGAGGTGTTCGTTGACTGAACTCTACAGTTTTTTGAAGGCTAATAATCAGGAAACTTGAGATTCCTTGAAGGAAATGACTAGTCTTCCAATTCTATATCCTCTGGGTCTAGCATGAGGTTTCTGTATGAAATGGGAATAAATGATAAATGTTGCTCCTAATGATTCCCAGTTGTCAAAAGCTCAGCCCTGAGTGAGGTTCGTGGGAGACTCAGGCATGCCAGGCGGCAGCATAGCAAAAGCAGACTAGCCAAGGGGACATGGTGTGTGAACAATACAAATTCAAGAAGTCAGTGTTTGTCAGTGAGAATTTTGAAGCATTTATGTATTTCTTAAGTCTAATCTATTGAATAAGAGACATTAAAATGTATACTTCCTGGAGCACATTTTTATTTTGCTCCCACAAAGATTTTTATGTACGGGGAAAATGCTGACATTTACATTTGATTTATTCTTAAATTCAGAAAAACATGACCAATAAAAACGCTATTGAAGTATGACTACAGTAACCAAAGGGACAAATAAAGAAAAAGACCAAATGTCATCCAAAAGAAACTATCCTGGAATGTATTTACTCCAGTTTTGGACTTCGATGTAAGGGAGCCCACAAACTGAAGTCCCGATCTGGAGTAAATAGATTACCCTGGCCTCAAGGCCCAAAGGTCACTATAAAGGCAGCAATCCAGGAAAAGAATGGTCAGTAAAGGCTCTATGTCACATGTACCCTGTTTGTTAGTTTTTTAGTCTTGGTTTTCAGTCTTGAACTCTTGGAAGCGACAGTTAATCTTTGATATCACGTGGGTACTCTATCCATAAAGCAATCATTTGTCAAGAGTGATAGCGGTGTTAGCTACTATGGTAATTGTATTGCAATATATAAATGCAGCAAGTTGACAGGCTGCACACCTTAAACATACACAGTGTTATACGTCACTTATATTTTCATTTTTTTAAAAAAGAGCACATTAGTGGCCTGAAAGAATAAATGCTATTTCCAAAGATGTTTACATTATCACTATCATATAAGTAACATATGGCAAAGATCTGGTAAGTCTATCAAAAACTTCAAAATAAGGTTGCCAGATAAAATATTAGGATGCCCAGTCACATTTAAATTTCAGATAAATAGAAAATAATTTGTTAGTATAAGAATACCCAAAGCATTGTATGGACATACTATATTAAATATTATTCACTGTTTATCTGAAATAGAGTTCTAACTGGGAATCCTGAATTTTAATTTGCTAAATCTGACAACTCTACAAAGACACTGGATGAAATTACTGTGAGCTTCCCAGACTCAGTATTTTATCCTTTAAGTCATTAGCTTTCATGTTCCCTGAAAAGAAAAAAATAATGGTAGGATAAATAGTGATTTTCTAATTAGTTTCTCCATTGGTCTATGTACACTGTCCTAGACAGAAGGTAGAGTTCCAGTAATAACTGTCTTAACAACTGCAGACAAAATAGTAGAGAGGTTTATGGTAGGTATCTCAAATACCTAACTTTTAATCACCTTTAATCAAACCATTTTTAAGTGTACATTGAGGCTGCATTTATGAAGTACTTAGTGTAATCTAACATTGTTACATGTTGTGTAAATAGAAGATCAAGATGCAGTCTCCTGTTTGAGAAGCTTAATTAAATTCATGTTAAGGATAGTGGGGTACATTCAGAAAACCATGAAGATCTGAAACTCATCTAGTGTCATTTGTGTGCTGTGTAGACTCATTCATTTATTTATGGATGAGTAAGAGCCATGGTCAGGCCTTGTTGAAAAAAGCATGAACAAATCAAAGTCTCTTTTGTTATGGCACTTCCATTCTAGTTGGGGGTAGATAAGTAATACAAAAATGAATTCATAAAGAAATGTCTGGTAGCAATAGTTTCTATGATGACTATAAAGAGGGAGAGAGTAGGTAAAAGATTTGGGGCAAGCAAGGTTGTCTCATGCAACAAGAAGGAAAGAACCTATAAGAAGACTGAGGAGAATCATCATTTTGGCAGAGGATAGAGTTAGTACAAAAACCCTAAGGTTAAAGTGGCCAGGTCAGGAACAAGTTTACTGTGATGGAGGAGCAGAGAGAGGGGTCAAGTGGCTGAGTCAGCAAAGGGAAGAGGGAGGCCAGATGATTTAAGCCAGGCTTCTGTTCTAAGTACCAAGGAAAGGCACTGAAAGATTTTAAGCAAAGCAAGAGGCAGTAACAAGATCTATTTTATTTTATTTTTATTTATTTATTTATTTTTTTTTTAATTTTTTTTCAACGTTTATTGATTTTTGGGACAGAGAGAGACAGAGCATGAACGGGGGAGGGACAGAGAGAGAGGGAGACACAGAATCGGAAACAGGCTCCAGGCTCTGAGCCATCAGCCCAGAGCCTGACGCGGGGCTCGAACTCACGGACCGTGAGATCGTGACCTGGCTGAAGTCGGACGCTTAACCGACTGCGCCACCCAGGCGCCCCAACAAGATCTATTTTAAAAGAAATCATTCCAGCTGCTGCAAAGACATCAAATTGTCTATAGACAATAACCAAGAAAGAATGAAAACAGAAGCAGTGATGGAGAGACTATGACCCTAAGCAGAAGAAGCAATGGTGGTTCATCTCAAGCTAGGTTAAAGATGGAGATAGAGGTTAGGCGTGAGATACGTTCTGAAGGCAAAGTCAGCAAGACTTGGTGATGAAAAGGTAGGAGTCAAGGTACTTCCTGGGGTTTTGGCTCCAACTCCTGGATAAATGACAATACCATTTACTGAGAAGGAAAATCAGGTAATCAAAATTCTAATATGAGACTCATTTATTTTAAATTTAAATCATTTGTCAAACTTTTTGAGATGCCTGTTAGCAGCCAAGTAGATACATTAAATTGGAGAGAGTCCTTCCCCCCACAAAGAACTCACGAAGGAAAGAGGATTTGTCCTTGAAAAGTGATTGGATTGAAATGGATGTGGGAGGAATGCTTTGCATTTCCAGCAGAAGAGATGCAATTAGAAAAGATACAAAAGGAAGAACAAACATGAAATGTGGTTGGAGGTGGAAGAATGGGGAATTTAGGTTGGGGAAAGGTGAGAGGTAAAACCAGAACTGTAAGGGAGAATTAGTGTATGGGGAGCTTCAACAGGAAGAGTTTAAATTCTTTCTCTAAAAAACCACGGAGCCATTGCTGATTGTAGAGTAGGACTGGAGTAAATTTCAGTTCTGTCTTGTTCTTATTTATATCCCCAGTTCTAAATACAGAGCCTGGTACATAGCAAGTGGTCAATTTATTAAATGAATGAATGGAAATGAGTGAATGATGGTATAGCTAATATATTTGCATACATAAGAGGAACAATGGGTGAAGAAACCAATGATAGGGAATGACTCCCTGTTTTAAACACCTGGGTTTTCAGATGAGGAGATAAAACCTTTGTATAATACAGTGGTGAAGAGAAGAAAATGGAGGTGCCTTATTATAATGTCCATGATGGTAATATGACAAAGGTAGGTAGGAAATACAAGCTTAGTCCACCTAGAAGGTACAAAAAACTTGAAATAGCACAAGAGATTTGTATTAAAACAATGAATTTGACAGAGAATTTAGTTGGTTAAGGAGATTAAGAAAAATTTGGATAAGATTTTTAAATTTTTCTAAAAATCAAGAAGCACAAATTTTCTCTCGGCTATTCATGTATCATGCCATTCAATTCTTAGATAGTTTTATAATAGAAAGTTTATGTGATTTTTTTCAGTGTGTCTGTAATGCTCCTGCTGGAACTTAAAATTGATTAGATTATTTTCTAGGGCACAATATCAATATCCAGTAGAACAATGAATCAAGATCTTGCATTCCTTTATAACCTGCTATTGTTCCAGATAGTGTCTATTTTCTACGAAAGTTGGTAATTGTCATACATTTGTATTTATATGTGCAGCTACTCTCCTATTTTGTAATTTTGTGATGGTGGAGATGGTATGTTGCATTGCTTAATGGAGAATCCAAACTAAAAGTCACTGCTTGGCACACAGGGGTGAAAACAGAAGATGGAAAAACTCCAATAAAGTCAGTAAGCTATATTGGCACTCACTTACTATTGGCCTTAAAGCTCTCAGATTATGCACTCCTTTTCCTGGATTATTACTTTAATGGGACTTTTTAAAGGGCATTTTAATAACCTCCTTGTTTCAGCAAATATACATTGAAAGGCATTTGGAATACTTCCCAGTTGCAACATTTTTGATCTTCACATTTCTTAGAATTCTGACAACCTACCAGGTAACAGTTAGTATGATATTATGCTGACACATTCCAGAGCTGGCAGTTGTTAGATTTGCCCATGTAGATTGTTGTCCAAATCCCATGGACCTGAGATTTATTGCCTTTTCCTCTCACCCACCTCTCTGTAGACCCTTCCCCTCCCCTCTTTTTTTTTTTTTTTTTAACTCTTTGAATACTCTATGGATGTGTTTTAGGTACATCATGATAATCCACAGTAAATGTGTAACCCCATTTTAAAAAAAAGAGAAAAACAAGAATTAGTCACAGAAGTTCTGACAGCATGAATTTGTGCTATTCTGTATAATTTGGGGAATCAGAGCTAGCTCATTTAGAGCACAGATGTTTGCTTTCTTCACCCCGAGCCCTACCATTCTCAGAGCTCTCCCAAATCACAGGTCAATTATAGGTAAACCCTCCCCAAAGCTAAATCCAGCAGAGTGACTGCTGTGACCACTGCCCAGACTAATCCTTTCCCAAAGGAGAACTTCAAGAATGGAAAGGAACAGGGAAGGAAGGAATCAGAAAATGATTATAAAGTTGCTTCCTGTCTTTTAGGAAGCTAATGATAACAAGGGCCAGACAAGTGTAAACTCCTGGTATGGAGTTGGCTTCAAAATCCAATTGCAGAACCCAGAAGCAAAGAGAAATTTTTCCACGTCAGGTTTTTCCAGGTCCATGTAAGGAGCAAGAAGGCTGTGAACACTGGCATGTCTAGTAAGCCAATGCACTCCATTATAGCACTCGGTCCCATGCATTCTTTCTGTTTTCATTATTCAACAAAGACTTATTGGGCACTACCTATGAGCCATGCATGGAGCTAGGAACTCACAATATAAAGACACAAATAAGGCCTGGCCTCAAGAAAGGCAACTCTAGAGGAAGAGACAAGAGGCATAAACAGATAGAGTCCAATAGTAAAAATAAAAATCATAGATCTATGTGTTAGAAATTATGAAAACTAGGAGGAAGTGTACCTAATCCAGCTGGGATGACCCTGGGGGAAAGATTTCTGAGTTCAATGGTCAATAATCAGGAGTTGATAGAGAGGTGAACTTGGAGCATGGAAGGCTGTGAGGACTACATAAGCAGATACACCAAGTTGACAACTCATGTGACACATTTGGAGAACTTCATGTGGTGAAGCTTTTCTGTTTTGTAAAGTGTGAGGTGTGAGCAAAGAGACATGGCGCTGAAGAAATCAGGCAGCTATCAACATGGAGGGCTTGAAGTTTATGATGTAGACATGTGCTTCCAACGATCTCTAGCACCAGCCGCAAGTGACTATTTAGAAGTAAATTAAGTAATATTAAAAAAAAGTAAAACTCTAGTCCTTCAATTGCACTAGTCACATGGGGTTTGCTCAATAGCTGCATGAAATTTGCAGCCACAATGACAAGTAAAGATTGTAGGACATCTTCATCAGCATGAGAAGTTCTACTGGGCAGTACTGGTAGAAGGTACTCCTGAACCACTGAAGTGTTTTATACAGAGAAGTCAGATTTAAGCCTTAGATTCACACTAGAGACTGTAGAGCACAAATTCAAGAACATGAGATCATTTAGAAAGACTGTTTAATGGTCCATGAAGCTCAAGGGGTGCCTGGGTGGCTCAGTCAGTTAAGCGTCCAACTTCCGTTCAGGTCATAATCTCATGGTTCGTGGGTTCGAGTCCCACATCGGGCTCTGTGCTGACAATGCAGAGCCTGCTTGGGATTCTCTCTCTCTCCCTCTCTGTCTGCCCCTGCCCCATGTATGTTTGCATGCTGTCTCTCAAAATAAATAAGTAACTTAAAAAAAAAAAAGTTAATGCTTCAGTCCTGAGGCAGAATTTCTTCTCTAGGAAACCTCAATTTTTGCTCTTAAGGTCTTCAACCGATTGAATGAGGTCCATCCTCGTTATCAAGGATAATCTCCTTTGCTTAGTCAACTGATTGTATATGCTAATCACATCTGCAAAATACCTTCCCAGCAACATCTGGACTAACCATCACACTTATCTAATCCCTGTGTTTCAGATTAGGGAGTTGAGGTTTATAAAGACTAAAAAAACTTGCACAAACTCAAAGAGAGGAATAAATAAGCTTCACACCTACCCAAGTGTCCTGACAACCAATCTAGTGCTCTTTTTGTTGCCCATCTAGGTGAACCGGACAGAGAAGCCTATATTAGATCATGCAGTGAACTCCAGATTAAGAGAGGAGATTCAGACATGCATGTATTTTATGAAGGTCACAACTGAACTCTATTTTTGAATGGAGCTCGATGTGCAGCGTGAAGATATTTTTCATCCTTGCACTATTTTTGCTTTGTATAGGATTGGATTGAAAAAACAGAATTTACTCATAAACTAAAAAGATGAGAACATCAAATGGGCCCAATAGAGTGCTTTTAAAGAAGCAAAATAAATATAATTTGTTTTTCTCTGGAATCAACTTTTTAAATATTGTTGTTCCTGCTTTTTAAAAATTTGTACTTTTCTGGTATTTCTTTGTCCACCATTTCCCCTTAACTTTAGAGTAACAGTTTTTAGACATTAATCTTATATAGAGCATAAAGCTGGGTCAGCTTTGTCATCCAGTCTGTCTTTGTAAAAACTACTTGGGTATCACTGAGATCATGGATATGTTTGCTCTTTGGATAACACTTATGTATTCATTGCTTTTGAAGATATCTTACTGTGTTTTTCTTAATAATTTAGAAGGTTCTCACTTCCCTTCTGTTTTTCACTTTTGTAACCAAAACTTTCTATTTATAGTTCATTTCCATAGTACCTCTGACTCCCTACTATTAGCATTGATAAAGGCAGATTTTTCCCCTTTGATCTCCTTCTCTTCTCTCACCTTTATTTCTTGACGACATTACATCCATATGTTTATATTTATTAATGCATTTATGTATTAATCATATTTTTTCTTGCTGTTTACTTTATTTATACCTTTACATATACTTACAGCCCTACTGACTTAGTGATCAGTTTTAAGCACTGTCTTTTATCTCCAACTACAAAAGGAAAACAAATAGTGTAACTATACCATTCCATTTTCTCTCTCCTCTCCTGTTACTACTCACATTATTTCTGTATTTTTAAGATGTGTGACACATCATGTTCTGTAAGTATAATCTACATATTTGCTTTAATTATATTAAATAATATATTTATGTATCCTGGTTTGTTTCAGTTTGTACTCTAATAGTTTCTCCAGGAAGGGCTCATAGAAACTATATTAACTAACTCCTAATATGTTCAGAATGCATAGATGTTGGGGTGCCTGGGTGGCTCAGTTGGCTAAGCAGCCAACTTCGGCTCAAGTCATGATTTCACCATTTGTGGGTTTGAGCCCCGCATCGAGCCCTGTGCTGACAGCTCAGAGCCTGGAGCTTGCCTTGGATTCTGTGTCTCCCTCTCTCTTGGCCCCTCCCCTGCTCACACACACACACTCTCTCTCTCTCTCTCCCTCTCTCTCCCTCTCTCTCTCAAAAATAAATAAACATTAATTTTTTTTTTAATGCATAGATGTTGCCTTTTTCCTTGAACAACAGTGACTGGGAAGAAATTATTGAGTCAGGTTTTCTTTCCTCGCAGACATTATAAGTGGCATTTTGTCCACTGGCTTCCAGGAATGAAATTTGCCATGACAAAGACTGAAGTGAATTTTCTCCTTAGAGATGACTAAAACTTTTGCCTTGATATCCATAAAATTCTTAATTTATTGTTGAAGTTCAATGATAATCTTTCCTTAAACATGCTGTGCCTTTTTATTTTGCTTTTCAAGTTTTCCTATTATTTTGGAATAGTTTTCTTAAATCTTAAACAGTTTTTTTTTCTATTATTTTTATACTTTTTTCTTTAAGAGACTAATTATGCTCATGTTGGATCACCTTTGTCTTTACCACATCTATGCTTGTTTTTTTTAACTAATGCTTTTTAACTTTTTATTCCTTTCCATTTTATTTCACTTAAAACTTTCAATCTTATCCTCTATGCCTAATATCTTGTTTGTCATTTATATTCTTCCTAATGCTGTTTCCACTTTACCATTATCACTGGCAATATTTTCCCAGTAAGTGTTCTTCGTATGCCTGTTGTTTTTATCCAGCTTATTTCCTCTTTTTATCTTTTAGCATGTTTGTATAGAAATTGTGCTGGTTTCTTTTATCATTGCTCATCTCTATTTATAGGAGATTTGTATCAGCAAGGAGTCAGATGTGTGTCTATGCTACAAGTATTCTCCTTATGACATCGGGTTTTTATGTGGGAGGAGTTCTTCCCAGCCAACTGAGATCAGTTCCGCAGGGTAATAAAAAATGTATAATCTCTCTCCTATCCCTTACACTTTGACTTTTGCAAATGGGACTTACCTGTATTTTTCATTCAGCCTTCTCATTCACACCAAACAAGATTCAGAGAAGCTTCTGTTCCTATAGATGGGCAACAGAGATTATTGATTTTGTAACTCAGGCTATCCCCTCCCTTAAGAGAAGTTTGCTCTGGAGAACTACATCCTTTTTCTCTAGTTAACATCTTTGCCTTTAGGGATAGAACCCTCCGTGCTCCACACTTGCTTAGGATTCTCTCCCACCCCTCCCTCTGCTCCTCTTCTGTTGGCCCTCTCTCTCTAAATAAATAAATAACCATTAATTAAAAAAAAAAACTTTTAGTTTAACAGTATGAATAGTTCTAATAAATTGTTAGAGATTGTGTAAATGTGTTTATGTTGTGTCAACTAAATGTCACTTCTATATTAAAGTCAAGTGGAAAATTTCTCATGATGAATGGGTAAGTTAATTTGCTTTTGCGGATTGGATTTTGTAGGAAGTAGAAATATAATAACGTTTCATTTCTTCTTCATGCTGGGGAATTATCTGTCCACCTAAAGAAATTTTGCAAATTAGTAGATAAACCTTTCACATAGTGAATAGCAATAATTTTAGTAGAAATATTGCTTCCTCTTGTACTACTAGTTATAGTTTTTATGAGTTGTAGTCAGCACTCTCCTTTATCATTCCTGAGGTTCCCAACATTTGTGGCTTTTGACATTTTTAAAATAAAGCAGCCTCAATAGAACCACTCTGGTTCTATAAACACTGATTTATGTCTCTGAACCAAAATAGGGAGTCATCAGGACCACATTTGTTTTCTTCCAAAATATTCCTCTGCTTGGTTAAATTTATGGTAAAAATAGATTTGTAAAGTGCTACTGTCTAGCAGCATCAAGATGCAAAGAAAATGGACATATTGACTTGAAAATAATATCAAACTCCTCAATTTAACACACATTTGCTTTTGTAAATAATAAAACAATTAATACTAAGCCATAGGATATGAGCATTCCCCAAATTAATTCCTATTACATTGGTTTTCTAGAAAGTTAAATATTTTACCACACCCTCATATACACTGAATGTACTTTGTTTGCTAATATGATTAGCAAGTATGATTTTTAACCTCTAAAATTGTAACATTTAGTGAGGTTAAACATCTTTTAAAATATCTAATAGCATTGGTATTTCTTCTATTGTGAAATAATTGTCTATATTAATTCTCCATATAATTACTTGTAGGTATGTTTCCCACTATATGTTTTACATAGTAATATTTAATAATTGGTTTCTAACACTTCCCAATTTATTGATCATCATTTGATTTTTAAACTTTTGGACACACAAAGCCATCTAGTTTTTAGATTTTCAAATATGTTAATTTTAATTTTTATGATGTTTTGAATGCTTTTAATTTCTCTCCCATCTATTTAGAGATTAAACTGATATTTGTTTCTCTTCTCTTTTAGTTTTCATGGTTCTCTTTGTTTATATTACCACTCTTATTGATCTGGAATTTATTGTAACATCTATAGGGATAAGAATCTAAATTGTTTTTTTTGTTTGTTTGTTTGTTTCTAAATAGATAACCAGACTTCTGAAGTATTCATATTTCCATAATCCATTCGTTCTCAAAGATTTGACATGCTTTTTTTTAAAAGCAAGTATTAACTACTTGTATATTATAGGGTGCATTTAACTTTCTGCTGTTATTTATTTTAAACAATTATTGAGCCAGTTATACACAGATTTAATTATTAGTGCTTTATGTATGTTTATATATCCAACAGGCTTATTCACCAACCATATATCCAAATGTCCTGTCTTATTATTACTCTCCCAAAAACCCATTTTGACTTATTTTTAACAGTTTACCATCATGAACTTATTTTATGGACAAAACAAAATCTTTTCTGTATAATCACAGGTCTCATTGTAAACATCAAATGTTTTGTTACGTTGTGATACCATGGTACCTCTGGATATTTGCACTTAAATAAATATTGTGGGATGTTTCACCTAAAAAGTATTCCATGACCAAGACCATTTGGGAAATATTGCTTAACTGACATTCCTCTTGGGGATTCACAATAAATATGAACATATAAAAGAGAGAAAAAACATTTTACAGTGAAGAAATCTATACGATACGGTTTGACACAGTGTTTTCCAATTTTCATGTTATTTCATTTTTTGCTTAACAATTACTGGCAAACCTCCATAATGGCTTTCTTGCCCTGCACGTTGTAAAAATGATACCTCCTTTGGCTACTCCTGGTCCTTTTTCATCATTTTTGCCTGAAATGCCCATCAGTCCCCCAGATGAGCAGGGTATTTCTATGCAAAAGAGCCTCTAGTTGGCAAAAGACAGAAGTGGTTAGATTTGTCAGAGGAGCTGAATTTGTGTTATGTCAGACCCATCAAAAAGATTTCCATTCCTTCATGGTGCAGGGGCTAACAGGAGTGACTTCAGTCATGGAAATGGAGAACTGGAGTGGGTTGCCTAAGCCTTCAGAAGAGAGCCAGAGTCTCCCAGCTAGCCGGCAGCCCAGTGAAAGTGGGTCATTTCACCGCTGAGGAATGGCTCTGGGTGGCACTTCAGAGACACTGTGGTGAGGGAACAGACCCCTTATTCATCAGGGGGCAGATAGTGTTTTTCCTCTCCTGTGATAGATTCACGCTGGCCCAGCAGCCTTTATGGTTAGGCGTGACTTCCTGAGGGATTTTCTCTGGATTCACAGAAGGTTCCCTGAATCCCAGGGAAAGCCTGACTCACCCTCAGTCCTGTCAGGGTGGGGCTGGCATGACTTGGATGCAACTTCTATTTGGCTGAACTTACATGACAGTAATTTCAGCCTAAAATCAGTTGCCTGCAGGAGAAATGGAAGAACATGACGCGGAAAAGGCCCCGCGGAGGTGCTGACAGGGGCAGTAAAACCTCCTGTCACAGGCTTCTCCCTGGTGCCCTAGGGTGACATGTTAGGGAACTTTGAAAATATTTTCTTTCTCTACAGCTTCCTTTTTCCTGACAGCAGTTTCTCCCACAAGTTCATGTCCCCAGATATACTAATAATTGATACTTACACTAATACCCGATATCATGCTTTGGACAATTGGACCCAAGCCTGGAGTGGCCTCCCAACTTTGCATCTCAGTCCTTAGTTCCCATACAAATATTCTAAAGATTCCTTTCAATACCATAGCTTGTGTGCTTTATCATTTAAGTTATGTGCCCAATCTTCATCGATTTAATGCCAACCCTGGAAGCCGTACTTAAATCCTCACACACTGTCACTCATGTGCCAACACAAACACATATATGATTTCTGTAAACAAGCAGGGTGATGGAGCTGTCCTGTTGATAAGTACCTCTGAGGAAGTGAAGGGTCTGTTTGCCATTACTTAAAGCAAACAGTAGCCAGAAGCCAGATAAAGAGACCCTAACAGGTTGACCCTGAGGTTGGTTAGGGAAGTAAATTGGCAAGTCACAGAAAGAAGGAAAGGTAACACATGGAAGGGACACGTTACCAAGATGTTTGAATACCAGGGCTGACTCTTAACTAGTTGAGTGGCTTCAGGCAATCTACTTTATCTAATTTTTAGTTTCCTTTGAAATTGGGAATGGCAATGGTGGTGGTTTCACAGTAATATCATGATGATTAAACGAGATAGTGTGTGTGTGTTAAATGCAACTGGCCTGTAGTCATGCTCAGAAAACATTTAAGAATTGTGGTGATAACAACAGCCTTTGAGGGGTCACTAAAGCTTTGGAAATTCTGTACCCATAAGCAGCCTTCTGAACAAAGGGTCCACAACTTTAGGCAAGCGTTCTCCAAATGATTAAAAACTCCTCGAATAAGGGAGGGGCTCCTGGGTGGCTCAGTTGGTTGAGCTCCGGACTCTTGATTTCGGCTCAGGTCATGATCTCACGTTTTGTGAGTTTCAGCTCCACATCAGGCCCCGTGCTGACAGGGTGGAGCCTACTTGGGATTCTCTGTCTCCTTCTCTCTCTGCCTCTCTCTCACTCACTATCTCTCCCTCTCAAAATACATAAAAGACTTAAAAAATAAAAATAAAAACTCCTGGAATAAGGGAAAACAATTGGAAAACACTAAGAGTATCACTGAAGTAAAAGATGTAGTTGGTCCAGGTAAAATGATCTTTCCAAAGTTACAAAGATAGAAATTTCTAAATCACTATCCTTGACTAAAAGTATGTGCTGCTTTTCTTTACTTATTTATTACCCCCCTTTCAACAAAACTCAGGCCAGTTTCCCCCTTGCAGCACACCTGACCGGACCACTCAGGTGGCACTTGCATGGTTCCCTTTTTACAGGTTAGTCCTACTCCAATTTCATTGCAGCTGCTGGCAAGCAGGGCTCCAATCTTATACCTTCGTTCCATTCCCAGAACAACCCTCCGCACATGGTCGCTAATAAATGCATATCACTGATAATGATATTTGTTACGATGTATTTTTTTTTTTTTTGAGAGAGAGACAGAGTGAGAGGCAGGGAGGGGCAGAAAGAGAGGGAGAGAGAGAATCCCAAGCAGGCTCTGCGCTGACAGCCCAAAGCCCGATAGGAGCTTGAACTCACAGACCATGAAGTCGTGACCTGAGCCGAAATCGAGAGTCATATACCTAACCTCCTGAGCCACCCAGGTGTCCCTGTTAGGGTGTATTTCTATGTAAAGTCAAATGAACTTCTTCTGGGTAAGTCCATAGAATGGCTTATCCTCTGTACAGCAGAGCAACCAACATATTATCATAAGTGCTTCATGAATAAAGGGTGAGTGAAAATGAAAAACAAATGGGTCACTATAAGAAGTTATATACCAATAAAGGGATAAATTAGGCAAATAAGAATACTAGGAAGTAATTTTTTTAAAAGATGCTGGATGCAATCAAGCATCTATTTCATATGAATATTACAGTTTTCAAACATTTATGACTTGGGTACCAAAAATTCCCTGCAACAATGTATTTTCCTCAGGAGACTGAAGCTAAGGTTTAAAGGATCAGCCACCGTTACATTCTGCTTGAGAACAAAGTCCCAACCATAGTTTCCTCTTACGGACCTTACATGGAACGTATCACCCATTGTTGACTTGTACATTTATAGAAGTTTCCCAGCACTACCTAGGATAAACAGAATCGGAAAGGAAAGATTCTTAAAATCAGAAGGAAAGTGGCCAACATGGCAAGTAAATTATCTTTTGTGGTGATAGGGTTGGGAGAGAAAAGGGATATGTTTGTGCAAAGCAACCACAAAGTGCCATTGGAGCTATTGATGGATAAGCTGTTTCTGAAACCTCTGCTTTTTAAAGAAACCATATCAGCAGCACCAAGCAGCTCATTTGCTGCAGATTTGTCTTCAAATTGTTTTGTGCAAAATGCTGATAAGCACAACTTAACTTGAGAGAGAAACTATATACATTTTTCATTTAAACACAGAGCAAATGGGAAACCACAGGACATATACAACTGTGGGAGCAGGAGACAAATATTCTTATGAGAAGGCAAACAAAGATGCTGGATGGTGAAACAAAATCCTAGGCAGTGCACAAAGTCAAAGAAAAAATGGCCATTGTGACTGGAGGTGAATTCCTGCTAGAATCTCAGGCCATTGTTAATTTTCTCCAGCAAAGAAGCATTTCTGGTTAAATTTTATAAGAAATTCTTTACTGAAATTTTAGACTCCCAATTAATATCTTCCTCTCTGGTCAATGTATTTTTATGAAGCCCAAAACTAGAATTGGAAAAGCTAATTAACTGATGTACATCATTGTGCGTTTAATAAAGCAATGATGTCGTATTCTGGTTACACAGATATAGAAGACCAGCATCAACTCTTGGGATGAATAAGGATCATGTAGCCCTAAAACATCATTTGTAACATCAGAGAACATTGCAGAACCACATTTCTTAAATTATGTCACACAAACCATTCGTAGTATCGAATGTTAGCAGGTGATAATGCCAAGTTAATGGTTCTGCAGTCAAACCTCTCGTTCTCTTGCTAATAAAGAAGCTCATATATACAGATACACATAAGAAACAAGTTCAGTGCAGTAATTTTTATAACAAGTGTTAATGAATTTTCCAGGTTATATCCTAAGTTGCTCATAGTTCTGTGTCCTACTTCTGCTTCTATTTCCAGAATGTGTCCAAGGGAACTCTTGTTCCACCAAAACTACACAAATATATAGGCACATGTATATGTATATCTATATGTATACCCATAAATAATGTACTTGGTGAATAATATAAAAATTTTTATACTATATCCCTTATTTTTAAGAATAAAAATGCACATTAGTGAATTAAACACTTTAAAATGTCCCACAACATGGGATGCCTGGGTGGCTCAGTTGGTTAAGCATCTGACTTCGGCTCAGGTCATGATTTAATGGTTCGTGGGTTCGAGCCCCACGTCCAGCTCTGTGCTGACGGCTCAGAGCCTGGAGCCTGCTTCAGGTTCTGTGCCTCCCTCTCCTTCTGCCCCTCCCTCACTCGCACTCTGTCTCTCTCTCTCTCTCTCTCTCTCAAGAATAAATAAACATAAAAATTTTTTAAATACATAAATAAAATGTCCTACAGCAGAAAAACCCTATTTAACTTAGAATTGCTAAAATTTAGCTAATCAAGAAAGTCTTTTCTTTTTTTAATATGAAATATTTATTACTAACTCATGGAACTCAAAACTCACTTTGCAATGTACTGGTATAGAAAAATATTTCATAACATTAGTGAAAAACTACAAAAGAAAAATATCACAGTGTTTACACTATGATCTTATTTTTGTAAGATAATTACATACTCATTTTTCCTATTTTTCCATAACACATATTTTTGTTAGAAAAAAATATGTTATTGATAACATTTAAAAATGCTTAATATTGTTTTATTTGGCATGGAGGAAAGGTACATAGAGTATGACCCATTTTCTAAAGTTTCCAAGCATTCAAATCTCTATTAGGGCTATAACTGGAGCCAAACACCTTCAGTGAGTGACGGCCCTGTCTTGCTATGCTGGGTGTTGAATGTTGAATATTGAATGTCATGGGAAGTGCCCCAGGCTCCTATTTCTACTCCTAATTGGTGCACCTGAAAAATAACCATTGAACTGAGCTTTGAATCGCCTGTATAATTAGAATAGTATATAACAAGGAGGCCAAATGTAAAGACGAAGTATTCCCATGCTTTTTCCTCAAACACCAACTTTAGGCACCTGACCAAATACTATTCAATTTCATCTGAATGTCTCTTTCCTGCTTGAGTGAACCAAAGCCCTGGGTTTCTCCCCTACTTGAGCAGATGGGCAAAGGAGAGTTGAGCGGCAAGCACTCACCCCACCAAGAAGAACTGGACAAGAAGAGAGACAGGAAAGGTGCGTGGCTTTCCATTCACCACAAGCCTCTTGCTTTAAGGAAACTAGAATTTGTGGAAAGTTTGCTATAGCAAAGAAGTATGCCATATGGGAAAACATACTATATGGAAAATTTGCTATCGCAGAAAAGGAGCTGTGGAGATTGACAAAGAGGGCAGGGCATATAGCTTTCACCTTGAAGGAGCTTATAATAAAAATGTTTAGTGCAGGATACAGGTAGTAGAATTCACACATTTCAGCTCTACTGGGATGCGACTCTAAATTCTGTGCAGTCAGGGAGGTGGGAAGAAGAGAGCTGGAGAATATGTAGTATATAGGAGATTGATCTGGCAAGACCGTGTAAATAAATCAACCAAGAAGTGTGTGTGCATGCCTGTGTTAAGCACTCATGAGGCTTAAAAAGTGTATGAGCAGGCTCATGCCCTCAGGGAGTAGGCTTTCTTTCTGGTTGGCTAGATGGCATCCCTAGAGGAAACACACACACACACACACACACACACACACAAATAAATAAATAAATAAACAAACAGTATGTGATTGGGTTCTAAATAAGGGGATAGAGCCTGGCATTGGGCTTGGAAAATAGGTACTTAATACTTGTTTATTGAATTTAATTATATCAGTAAGCCATCAGAGTGCTAGACAGGAGACCTCTGCAGAGTCACACAGATAATGAGGATTCCTAACAAACAATAACTGACAGAAACAATGGCATAGGTGGTGTAGTGACCCCTTGGGACAAGTTGGGAAGAGGGCAATTAGAAAAATATGTAAATCCAAGAACGAGCAGTTTAAATTTGACAAGAAGTGTGCGTTAGAAACACTTTTACGCTCTTAAGATGGTAAATGATAATCAAAATTAAGTCCTAAGAACCACAGTTTCTGGTAAGACTGATTGAAGAGAGATCAGACTTGAATGAGGCCAGCTAACAAGTCTATTTCTAGGCTTGTCCTACAGCTATCATGACAACATCACTTCAAAAAAATTAGCAGGATTTGGTGACAGACTCAGTATGTAGGACCGAAAATCAAAGAGCATGTATGGGGTTCGGTAAACACAAGTCATTTATTCTCAAAATCTACGTGGGCATTCAACTATTGTCAGAAATACATCATGGTGACTCTACCCTTTTTTAGTATAGTTGACACACGATGTTACATTAGTTTCAGGTGCACAATATAGTGATTCGACTTCTCTGTGTGTTATGGCATGCTCACCACAAGTGTAGCCACTATCTGTGAACATCTGTACCATCTGACAACGCTATTACACTATCATTGACGATATTCTCTATGACATACCTTTTATTCCCATGACTTCTTCATGCCATAATTGGAAGCTTCTAACCACATTTTAAAAATGTTGGTTTATTTATCCTGAGAGAGAGACAGAGGGGGGAGGGGGGGAGGAGCAGAGGGAGAGGGAGAGAGAATCCCAAGCAGGCTCCACACTTGCAGACCCAGATGCAAGGCTCAATCTCATGATGGTGAGCCAAAATCAAGATTGAGATGTTCAACCAACTGAGCCACCCAAGCGCCTCCATCCATTTTTGTAATAAAAAGACATATAAAGTGTTCCATTACTTGCTATGTTTTAAACCATTAATTCTAGTGCAATATAAGCGTGTGTGTGTGCGCGTGCGTGCCCACATGCGCGTAAGCACACGTGTTTGGCAACTTGAAAATCCTGTGCAACATATGGAATCCAGCAAAACCAACATGCTTTAGTATATACTTAAAAAGCAATAATCTGAACAGGCAAAAAGATCCTCGTTGCACTGACATCATCTTCACAGGGAAGAGGAAAAGGAACACATCGCTGACACTTTTGTTCTAGGTATATTTTCCAAGTGATTTACCTCCACATGGGAGGTGAGTCTTCTCAAAATGAATTCCCATTTTTGGGTGCTCACACCGCTTACTGCTCTTGAGCCTGACCCCAGGACAGCTCTTGTTGTATAGCCCAGTCTTGTAAGCATTAGCCTATTGCTTACATATGAATGTTCTATTCCTGGCTGTCAATGACAAAGGCCATGCTGCATGCACATCAGAGATGAGTAGAAGAAATCATTGCTTAATTGTGGCTCACATGTCTCTCTTCATCACAGGCAGAGCCACAAATATTTCCAAACCACAAAACAAAACTCATTTATATCACTGCTTACAGAAACTATAAATACTTCAATTCTGTACATTTGTACAATATTAAGCATAGCTAGGAGTGTTTGTTCTTTCATACATCTGTCCTCCCTGCTTGTCTGGGGAAGTAGATGCCGAAAAGTATGATGCTTTGCATTTCAGTTAGTGCCAGCACAAGGCAAAAGTCTATGGTCATGGCTTTTTGTTGCATTTTATTGTTTAAAGGGGAGCTCTGCAGTGTATTCTGAACCAAGCTTTGTGTGAGGTGAGTTACCAACTAATCGTCCAGTACCAAAATCTCCAAGAAAAATGTGCAGGTTGGGGGGGTGGAGGAAGAAAAATGTAGCTTCTATTTTATAGTACATTTATCTTAATTAGATTAAGAGACTGCCAATCTTCTCTTTCAACCTGGAAATTATGAAAAAAGAAGAGCAATACAGGACCTTCTCTCTCCAGGATGAGTTCAATGCATTAAGTTTCACTGTTCATTTAATTTCTTAAAGGCATTTTGTGCCTGCAATAATCATTCCAGATAAGAAAACTCTCCATCACAACCACGTGAAATCAGACCCAGGAAGCACATTTGGGTAGTGTATCTTGACCAAAGAGTGGTCCTCAGTATCGGGACTTGTTTTTCTCCCAAAGACAGATACCACCAATGTTAGACTGCATTCGCAATGGAAATCATCGCTTGGGCACTGAATCCAGCCACAGAGGATTTGGCAAAAGCGCTGTAACCTCTTCTCTCTCCTCACCAGTGAGAATCCCACCACAGTTTTCCATCCGTTGGTGACCTCCATCCTGGATTACCTCAATGCCCTTTGCTCAGGGCTATGGTTAAAGACCTCCCAGAAGCTCCAGCTGTTGGTACAGAATGCATCAGTTGTCTAGTTGTTAACGGTCACAGGCTGACGTGACTGGAGTGTCTCTGAATCTCCAGAGCCCATCTGGCATTGGTTGGTGGTCCCATGCCCTTTTAGCAGCCTGAGTCACTGGGATTTTTAAGAAATGTATTGAGACTGTTGATATTTTGTAGCTTTTGAATCTCCATGTAAGTTCACCACTTCTAGGCAAGGAAGTGGACTGGATACAAGTAAAAGGTAGGAAACACTCTTGAGAACAGATACATGTAAAAGGAAGTTTTGTTGAGTTTCCTCAGCTTCACACAATAAAGTAGATAGCAGTAAAGATAGCATGATTGTCTGTGAAAGGATGCTATGGGATGCATACACTTGCCAGCTCAAAGCCAGAGATTCTATAGCAAGATGTTCTGCCCACTAAGGTCCCACCATCACAGCAACTAATTATGATTTTGAAGAAAATGAGTATAAAATAGCAATTGTCAGCAGAGAATACATATACTTTGATTCTGCTGCCTCCAGTCTTTAATGAAATTCAAGATTATCAGCTAGTATGCCAGGTCTGTTAACTAAGGAAATATGACTCAAAAATAAGGTGGAATGTCATTGTCCTCAAATGCTTCACTTCCACAAGTTTCCTTCTGGAAAATACTTGCTGGGAAATGAGAAACAGAAATCAGTGTACCAATTATATGGAAGGTTCTGATGTACTCAGTGTTTCTCTGAGCGCATATGAGTCCAGTATTTTTGGTTTTGATTAGTCAAGCGTTATTCAAAACTGGGCTTTAGAAAACATTTAAAAACTTTAATTGAGAATAACTAAACACTGTGGAGATAAACTGTGAAGGTATACTAAAATAGTTAAGTCAGACATGTGTTATAATGACAGCTTCTATTCCACTCAGAGAAATCAGTTATGATTGCTGACAGCAAAGCTTGAGTTGGGTTCAAGAAAGACAACCCATATGCAAATGGGACAATCAGCATCCACTCTTGTGACAAAAGTTTCTAATGAGTAGGTAGAATGACCTACACAGGTATGAGGGTGAAATCACCCACTATCCAAAAAGAAAGATGGCTCATAATCAAGTGGTTTAAGTTAATGAATGCTCATAAGTTGAGAAGTTAAATGACAGCATTGGCTTATTTCACTTAGCATAATACATTCTAGCTCCATCCATGCCGTTGCAAATGGCAAGATTTCATGCTTTTTGATGGCTGAGTAATGTTCCATTGTATATATATATACTACCTCTTTTTTATCCATTTATAAGTTGATGGACATTTGGGCTCTCTCAGTAGTTTGGCTGTTTTTGATAATGCTGCTATAAGCATTAGGGTACATGTACCCCTTCAAGTCTGTATTTTTTTGTATCCTTTGGGTAAATACTTAGTAGTGCAATTACTGGATCATAAGGTAGTTCTATTTTTAGTTTTTTGAGGAACCTCCATACTTTTCTCTAGAGTGGCTGTACCCGTTTGATTTCCCACCAACAGTGGGAAGAAATGGTTCCCTTTCCTCTGCATGTTTGCCAATGTCTCTTGTTTCTTGTGTTGTTCATTTTAGCCATTCTGGCAGGTGTGAGGTGATAGCTCATCACAGTTTTGATTTGTATTTTCCTGATGAGTGAGGTTGAGCATATTTTCATGTGTCTGTTAGCTGTCTGGATGTCTTCTTTGGAAAAATGTGTATTCATGTCTTCTGCCCATTTAACCAGATTATTTGTTTTTTTGGGTGCTGAGTTTGATACTTTTTTTAAATAGATTTTGGATACTAATCCTGTATCAGATTTGTCATTTGCAAATATCTTCTCCCATTACATAGGTGGCCTTTTAGGGTTTTTTTTTTATTGTTTCCTTTGCTGTGTAGAAGCTTTTTATCTTCTTATGAAGTCCCAGTAGTTCATTTTTGCTTTTGTTTCCCTTGCCTCTGGTGGTGTGTCTAATAAGAAGTTGCTCTGGATGAGGTCAAAAAGGTTGCCGCCTGTGTTCTCCTCTAGGGTTTTGATGGTTCCCTGTCTCACATTTAGGTCTTTCATCTATTTTGAATTTATTTTTGTGTACGGTGTAAGAAAGTGGTACAGTTTCTTCTGCATGTTGCTGTCCGGTTTTCCCAGCACCATTTGTTAAAGAGACTGTCTTTTTTCCATTGGATATTCTTTCCTGTTTTGTTGAAGATTAGTTGACCAGAGAGTTGTGGGTCCATTTCTGGGTTTTCTCTTCTGTTGCATTGATCTATGTGTCTGGTTTTGTGCCAGTACTGTACTGTCTTAATGATTACAGCTTTGTAACATAGCTTGAAATGCAAATCGTGATGCTTCCAGTTTTGTTTTTCTTTTTCAGAATTGCTTTGGCTATTCAGGGTCTTTTGTGGTTCCATACAAATTTTAGGATTGTTTGCTCTAGCTCTGCAAAAATGCTGGTGGTATTTTGATAGGGGGTGCATTAAATGTGTAGATTGCTTTGGGTAGTATAGACGTTTTAACAATGTTTGTTCTTCCAGTCAGTCAGAGAAAGACAAATACCATATGATTTCACTCATATGTGGAATTTAAGAAGCAAAACAGATGAACATATGGGAAGGGGGAAAAAAAGAGAAGAGAGGGAAACACCACAAGAGACTCTTAACGATAGAGAACAAACTGAGGGTTGATGGAGGGAGGTGGGTGGGAGATGGGCCAGATGGGTGATGGGTAGTAAAGAGGCCACTTGTGATGAGCACTGGGTGTCATATATAAGTGCTGAATCGCTGAATTTTACTCCCGAAACCAAAATTGCGCTATGTTTTAACTAAACTTTTAATTAAAAAAATTAAAAAATAAATGACAGGAAAAACAGAATTAGCTGTATTCATATAACTGATTCCCAGAATTAATGCTGTTTCATGCTACTAAGTGTATTAAAGTAACTGTAGGCATTATTACTATCCATATTTCAGACATTCCCAGAAGTGAGTGTTAAAAAAAAGAGGATCTTATGACAAATAAGCACATTCAATGAAAATAATTATATGAGGAAATGCATGTTAAAATATATTGATTGATAGAGATACTATGCACATGCGACGGGAAGTTGGAATGTGCATCTCCCTAAAAAGAGTCTGGAGTTTCAGTCCTGACTTATTATGTCCACTTCACAACACCAGTTACCTTCATTAGGGTCCCACACTGGCTCAGCTCGTTACCAGCTACAGTGCCATAGGTCTGTCTGTGCACTTACTAGAAGGGTAATGATTCTGCCAATGGCTTCACCACTCTAAGGTCTCTGCCCCAGGGATAGCTACACATTGCCTTACATCATATTGGAGTCAATTTCCCTTCATATGCACCTCTAGCATTTAAAGACACCATTTCGGGGCACCTGGGTGGCTCAGTCAGTTAAGCTTCCGACTTCAGCTCAGGGCGTGGTCTCACAGTCCGTGGGTTTGAGCCCTACATTGGGCTCCGTGCTGACAGCTCAGAGCCTGGAGCCTGCTTCCCATTCTGTGTCTCCCTCTCGCTCTGCCCCTCCCCCACTCATGCTGTCTCTTTCTCTCTCTCTCTCTCATAAATAAATAAACTTGAAATTTTTAAAATAAATAAATAAATAAATGAATAAAGACACCATTTGGACTCAGCACCCTAAGAACATACCTTTGCTTCTTTTAGTCCCCAAACGTTACCATCCTTCAGAGTCAAGGAAGTTACTTCTACCATTCCAAGTTGCCTGAGATTTCTAAAGGCCAGTGCAGCGGCTGGCATCAGTCTGTGTCAAAGTATTTTACTGACCTGCAGCAAAATTCAGGAGGAAAACAAAGGGCAAGATAGTGGTTTGTTTTTTCCCTAAAGTTAAAGGTATACTCTGTAAAAGCTCTCTGTAGCCTAACTTTATGTACTTCTAAGAACCTTTCCACTCTTTGTCATTTTTTTCTTCTGAAAAAGTCATGACGATTAACTGATGTTAGTTTTCCCTATTATCTTCACTTTGTGAAACACAAAGATGAAAATCATGTTATTCCCTTCTCTTCCTTCCTTTCTTTTCCTCTCTCCTTTCCTTCTTCATCTTTCTTTTGCTCTCACATTAGTTTGTTTTTTCACTCTTTGTTATGCTACTGTTTTCTGAAATTCAAAGATAGGGAAAACGTGGTGTCATGGGCTCTCACTGGTCACCACACCAAATTGACTGAGTATCAATGCCCATCCAGTACTGATCAAGCTATACTGAAATCTATCCCTGCACATTCTCAGGTAGCAACTCTGTATTTTCCATGGAGGGCCTGTGGTAAGACTGTCCAAAAAGAAGAGGGGCAGAGCTGGAAAGGAAGAAAGAAAGAAGAAAAAAGAAGACAAGACAAGACAAGAGATATTCAATTGCTGTGGTTTCCCATGTTTCCATTTGTTCCTCAGTCAGGCTCAACTCTGCTGCTGTTTAAAGCTGACTGAGAGAAACAACTCCTTAATATGCTTTAAGTTCGGGTTGAACATGCACCACCTGGGTAAATTAGGTGGTTCCAGAGAGGCTGTGGGTCCCTTTCATTCTAGCAAACTCCAGAATAACTGGATCACTCCTGTGACAGCTCCCTGTTGACAGAATAAATCAGAATGTGGAAGCACCTGAGGGTGTGTAAAGACCTGGAAAACCCCAGGGAATAACTTGTTCTCCCTAAAGATGCAGAAGCAGTGGATGAATAAGGAGGAGGCCAAGGTCGCATCCCGGCCCTGCTCCATCTGGCCTTGTGATTTGGAGGGTGTCAGTTTACAGTTTGGGGTCTCATTTTCCACCTGTAACAATAGAAAGTTCCAAACTACCCAATAAAGATGCCAGAATATGATGAAGCAGACCTGCTTGGACTGGAAGAAAAGGACCACTGAAGGACAGGAGCTTTCCCCAATCTGATTTTGACCAGTCCACCTCAGACAGGACTCCAGAGGTGAAGTGCAGCAAGATGATATTATTAATTTCAAGATACGAGGGCCCACCAACTAATATTCCAACTATTCATTAAAATTTAAGCTACGGACTAAAGAGAGAAATTCAGTCTATAGCAAGTAATGTTAACTTCAAAACCCCTGACACATTTCTATTTCCACTAATATCAGAAACAAGGGAGGAGTCTGGGTGGCTCAGTCAGTTAAGCGTTGGACTTCAGCTCAGGTATGCCACAGTTCGTGAGTTAGAGCCCCACATCCAGCTCGCTGCTGTCAACACAAAGCCTGCTTCGGATCCTCTATCCCCCTGTCTCGCTGCCTTTCCCTCTCTCTCTCAAAAATAAATAAACATTGAAAAAAAAATAACAAACAAGATTAGGATGTCCGTTCCTGCCACTACTGTTTAAGATTATGCGGAAGTTTTAGCCAATACATTCAGATATTAAACATAAATAAGATACCTCACTAAATGAAAAGGGGAGTACAAATTATCTTAATTTCTCATATGATCATCTGCCTTTTTCAAAAGCCAATATAAGCAACTGGCAAGCAATTAAAACTAATAAAAGAATGATAACGAGGGGGAGTAATTTAAAAAATATATACAAAGTCAATTATTTTTAAAATGATTAAGTTGTTAAATGACTATTTAGAAGATTAATAGCATGAGAATGAAAGTGGATAGGCATTGGCGGCTGCTAATTATTAGAGACGCAGGCAGATCCCTGCCCCATGAAGGAGAAAAGGAGCAAAGATGAACAGCAGGCAGTGGGAAAGTCAGGGTGGGGTCAGGGAGGTCTAGTTAATAACAGTGGAAGTCGAGGAAGAATATAGAGGGGACAAACTGATTATTCAGAGCCTAGGCAGAGAAATTTAAATCTGATACAGATGGAAATAGACAAGAAGTAACAGAGGAAATGCAACACTGGTGCAACGGATGATTAAAAGTCCTTTGTTCCCCTACCTTCTCTCCATTTACTGCTATTTTATAGCGAAGGTTAGATACTTCTCACAGATATCTTTAGACTGTAATTACTGATTAAGATTACTTTCTTTCCTAAGTATTTGTTGGGAATCAATCCCACACTGAGCATATAGCAGACAAATTCCTTGTCATCTTAAAATGGACAAAGTACTTGGAGTGCCTGGGTGGCTCAGTTGGTTAAGCATCCTACTCTTGGTTTTGGCTCAGGTCATGATCTCACAGGCTCATGAGTTTGAGTCCTGCATCAGGCTCTACGCTGTCAGTGTGGAGCCTGCTTGGGATTCTCTCTCTCCCTCTCTGTTTCTTAGAATAAATGAATAAAAACTTTTTTAAAAAATGGAAAGAGTACCATGTTTCTAGGTAAATGTTGTGAAAATAGAAATTTTTCTAAAATAAAATTTTTTTGGGGGGGGTCTACATATTTAATCAAAATGTCAGTGAGATTTGTGTTGATTAATAAATGGATAAAAATAATTAGATCGATTGAGAATGAAGAGTAATGGGGAGGTACATTCAGTTCTCATTGTTAAAATACTTATAGAGGTGTAATAATTAAAAATATCTACATACAACTCTACAATCTAATAAATGGTACAGGAAAGAAAAGTCAAAGACAGATCCTATTGTGTGTAATAATGATATATTACAAAGGCCACATTACAAATGGAACAAAAAAGAAATGACAAAGTTGGAATACAATTCATTAATCAAAAAATTAATAATAAACTTGGAGCTTTATCACAGATATTTCACTAAAATTCTGTTCAATTGTATTAAAAGTTAACTGTATATGAAACTGTAGGAAAAAAATAAGGAAATATAAGTTAGTTATATGTGATGTCTGGATGGAGATTTTTCATGGGGTAAAAATCAATGAAAGAAATACAAAAAACATGTATAGATTCAAATACATAAAAATTTAAATAACTGCTTATCAGAACCCATAAATTAAATATTTCAAAGGATGAAATCTAAGCAAATAGCCTAACTATTGATACTAATCATTAAGAAAATAGAAGACAAACAGAAATAATGTTGCAACATATATGTTCTAATTGTGAAGCAGACACTTGATAAATTCAAAAGATGTAATCTGACACTGCTACCATCCAAATACTCACACCCCCTCCCCAAATTCATATATTTAAATTCTAACTCTCAAAGATGGTGGTATTAAGAGATGGGCCCTTTGCAAGGGGAGCCTGGGTGGCTCAGTTGGTTAAACATCTGACTTTGGGTCAGGTCATGATCTCACAGTTCATAAGTTCAAGCCTTGCCTGGGGCTTTCTGCTGTCAGAGAGGAGCCTGCTTCACATCCTCTGCCTCCCTCTCTCTCTGCCCCTCCTTGGCCCCTTTCCCCCAGCCCCCACTGGCATAGTGCTCATGCATGCATGCTCTCTCTTGCATGCTTTCTCTCAAAAATAAACATTTTTTTAAAAGAGGTGGGGCCTTTGGGAGGTGCTTATGTCATAAATGTGGAGCCCTCATGAAGGAGCTTAGTGCCCTTATAAAAGAGGATGCAGAGAGTTCCCTAGCCCCTTCCACCATGGGAGGACCCAGTGAGAAGACCCAAGCTACACACCAGGAGGAAGGTCCTCACCAGAGAATATGACTATGCTAGTGACTAAAGCTTGAACTTCCCAGCCTCCAGAACTCTGAGAACTAAATTTATGCTGTCTATAAGCTACCCAGCTACCCACTGTGATATTTTGGACTAAGACAGACACATAGCCATAATAGAACACTTGGACAGAAGCGCTGGATTTTTATCATGTTCAAAATTAAAAAAAAAAAAAAAAAAAAAAGACTTTACCAAAATAACCCAATGAAATAACATTAAAACTTCTATATTTTATGTCCCCCCTCTCTCTGCCCCTCTCCCACTTGTTCTCTCCCCCAAAATAAATAATTATTTTTAAAAAGTCTATATTGTAGAGATGAGTTGTGTTTAGTAAAGATTCAAAAAAGCAGTCCGATTCAGTTTGGTACCCTCCTATCCCAACTGTTTGATACAACGTTTAATTCCTCTGCTGATCTTATTCTAAGGTGCTACTTTGCCTTCACCTTCGTCCTCTAATTTTAAGTTAAATTGGCTTCTTGAACTGCCCTGTCTCAGGAACTCCAGACCTTTCTCTTACATCAAATCTTCTTTTCTTCTGCTCTAATTAAAAATGCTAGCTCTCTTATTGAAAAATGTTTCTTATATATGCTTTCTCACCTAATTAAGTAAAAGATTACTTTTGTCCAACTCTCTCCCGGGAAGTACAAAGAAATCTACAAGATTAGGCTGACCCACTCCACCGCAGCAGCATGGACAGCTCAGCTGCTTTTTCCCCAGTTTCAAACTCTGTCTCCACCTGCTCATCTCCCTTTATTTTCCTCCTTCAACCCACTTATGCTGCATTTCCTGAATGCTAAGAAACACATTATGTTTTACATTTCAGTATTTCCAAAACTGGAAACTTTTTTTAAAAACGATTTTTATGTTTCAGTAATTCTATACCCAAGTTGGGCCTCGAACTCACAACCCTGAGATCAAGCCTCACAGTCTCCACCAACTGAGCTAGCCAGGTGATTCCTAAAACTGGAATTTTAACTGAATTTGCCAAAGTCTCCTTATTACTTTTTACTCATTATTGGAATGCAGACACCCTTTAAAAGATAGATTATATTCAATATACAACTTGTAAAATATAAAGCATCATTTAATAAAAAACTGTTTTCTCAAAGAATGAATCTCTCCCCTACAGGGGAAAAAAAAACATTGAAAAAAATCTCAGTGAGATGTTGTTAAATTTTTTTCTTTATTTAGATTTGAAATAATCCCTCTAAATTTTTGAAGGACGTATGTTACAAAACGTCTTCCCTGGCATTCGAATAAAAGCAATTCTGGATGATCTGGAGAAATATTTAACCACTTAGAATTTGGAAGAAACATTCATTTGAAAGAGACACCTGCCTTATTGAAACTTGGCTGCTATTAGCTGTACACACGTATGGGGCAAAAGTGACTTCTGTCAGTTTTGATTGTTTGGTCCCTGTGCTGCACCTGTCGCTAAAAGCTTTGCATATCACCCAGTAGTGTGTTGGTGGATGTTTAACAACTGGCTCTCTGGGAAGTAGGGGGAAGGGAGAGGAAACCTTGATGTGTAGCATTTGCCAATTTCCCTGGTTTCCCACCACAGCCAATTTCAAGCTAACAACGTGGTGTCATTGAACATGGAGTTGGGAAGAAATGGCCGTGCACAGGCTATCCCAGTTGACTGTGGTACACACCTTAGTTGAATTCCTGGAATAAAGAATTGATAAGTTACTGCATGCCTAAAGACAGCCTCAGGCTAGTACCCAGACTTCTTGAAAGAGAATTATGATAGGGGAGCAAGGATAGAAATTAGGTGGGAGGGGATAACTGCCTGAGTCAGATGTTATACATCTTACTGGGGGGAAAAACTGTTTACACAGTTGATTGGGGGGGGGGGGTGGATTTGTCTAATTGTGGCTTACTAGCTTACTTACTGTATGTATTTGGGGAGGGGAGGGTATGTAAACATCCTCTTCTATTTCAACTATGAAATCTTTGTTAAGTTCTACATTGCTCACTAGTGCTTTGGGATGAATTGTGTGTGGGTTTGGGGGTGGGAAAGGCACAGGGAGGTGTGAATTAAAAAGTGCAGAGTCCTGCTTAAGAAGTGGTGCAGAACTAAAACTCAGGTTGACTGTGGGGGTAACAAACTTGCATGTCAAAAGTAATTTAAGAGAGCAAAAAGTAGATGCCGGGGTGGATGGAAGGTTTCTAAAGAAGAAGAAACAGTTTTTTTGTTTGCTTTGTCTTTTTCTTGCTAGGGAGTTTCAACTTACGTGGCTGGTCATAGAGGATAGTACAGAAAAGGCAGAGGAAGGGATAGTGTAAAATGCATGAGTTGCATCAGGTTTGGGAACTATGTGGCTAAGCCAACAATGTTGTGACATCATTAGCCAAGTTTTCTGTTCTCTTGATGCAAAACATGTATCCAATTTTGATACAGTCTGATGTATCAATGCTTCTAACCGCATTAGCCCCTCAATATTAAGTATCTAAGACTCTTTTCCAGATAGAACTTCATTAATTATTTACATTTGCTGAATCCTTTACCCAGATTTTTTACCTGAGAATGTTTCATGGTAAAATCATGTGGACTCTGTGAAACAAGATACATACAAGTACAACTTACTTATCACCATTTTGTATAAAGTGGGAACGTGGAGAGTAGTAAGATTGATGGGATTTGTCCACAAGCATCTCCTTGGTCCAATGTAGACCTGGAAATAGAACCAACTCTTCAGACTTCTCATTCTATGCTCTTCCTTCCAAACAGTATTTATCTGGCTATGCAGCAAGCTCTTGGAGGCACAGAGGCCACCAGAAATAGAGAGAAGGGGTATGGTTACACTTTAGTTATATTCTGCCCATTGCTTGAGAGACAATTTCTACATTGGTCCTCTCCTGAATAGAAGAGAGAAATGGGGAGGAGGACTGGATGGGGCTGTTCTCTGTGTGGTCCAGAGGCCTTTACTGCTGGAAGTGGGCCCTTCCGGCCACAGTACTACCAGGAATCTTCTTTTCCCCTTATAGTAAAACCCTGTTTATAAATATACATGCACCCACACACAAACATATACATCCCTCAAATGTCCAGAGCAGTTTTGTATCCACAGAGATAAATACAGAATAAAGAAGCATGACAGAGACAGATGGATATAGAAGTATTTTTAATTTTTTAAGAAAACATTTGCCCGCTTTGGGGAGAAACAGTCGTTTCTAAGGTTCTAAGGGAAAGGAAACCTGTACTTAGGCTAAACTTCCTCAGGATTAATTATTACTGTATTTGAAATCCAAATGACTTGACCCATCATTAGTGGATAAGTGTAGGCCAGGGAATAAATATCCACTCTGTCCACAATAAGACAGGTATCCGCACCAAGTTCGAAGGCCCCCGGACTTCACCACACACACATTTAGGCCATCTTTAGAGTTGTGATGACGAAAGGCTGGATGTATTCTGAAAGCCTGAGGAGGCGGCCAGCACCACCTCAGGCTCATTAGCAGAAACCACAGGTATAACCAACCAGCTGGGCCATTCACGTAACCAATCCTTGAGCCAGATGCCACTTTTGGAAAAACATACCTCAGTGCTCCTCATTGAAATTCCGTCTCTGGACTTATAAAGGGTGTACTGTGTGAGCAACACAGGCATGGCTTGGGGCAACTGGGGCCATTCTGTGAGATATAGTGCGAGGCTCTACTCTGCTTTCCAAATGGCTGCTCATTGTAAACAGCCTGTTCAGTGCGCCTGGGAACACGGCACAGGCCCAGCCGGCGGGGATTTTATGCACGCCTGTGATTCCAGCTTTACTGTATTCTGACTTGTGGAGGAAAGGGATCAGATGGGTATAAAATCTCATATGAAGTAAATGAACGTAGAAGTGTTTTATCAATAAAATTTCATTTACACCTCACATGCGTATCACTTAAATGACAAAAGCACGGGAACACCTCACATCTTCTTTAGAACATATGTCTTTTTTTCTGTTAATAAACAGAGTACAGACCTCAAACACTTGTGTACTTAATAAGTGTTATTTGAAGATGGTGGCATTTGTTAAACAGAATTCATGCACTTGGCTTACAAAGGGTTCTCTTTACTCTATCCTACTTAATGTGACTTCAAATCGACTACTAATCCTTCTTTCAGATTTTAAAACAATTTGGTACCATATCCCACACATGTTGGCATTCAACATTTTTAATATTTGCCAGGTCATACTTCAATTTTAGTACCCTGCCTCTTATTTGGAAATTTTCTATAGAAATATCTACTCCGAAGAGCAACATTGGGCAACAAAACTAAATAGATGAGGTCACAAAAGAGTGTTCATTATAAATACCCTTTTGCAACTAGGAACAAAAACCACATGCAAAAACAAACAAACAAACCAACAAACATGTAGAGGATATATATATGTTGGTATAATGTGCTTTCAGGGTTGGGGAGAGGAGCTTATAAAAAACTGAAATGCAAACAAAGACAAAAAGGACAAAAGAGCTAGTGATATAATTTTATGGCTCTTAAAAGATTGGCAGAGGATAGCAGCATACAAGTTCCACACGCTTTCATTTCTCCAAGATACACTATCTACTCTCCTAATCTATTTTGATTTTTTCTTTCTGTTCATATTCCTCATTCTCCACATGATTTCCCAAATTCTTCCTTCTCTGTATCATGGTTTCCTATTCTTCTGGTCGAACTATTTGAAGTCCATGGTAAAGCAATGCACAGAGATACGTTGGCAATGAACTAACATGCACTGATGCTCGGATGGGAGAAATATTTGGGGGGTTACTAGAATAAATCTGAGTTCATCAAACGGCCTCCATTCCTCCCAACCTCTATTGCCCACTATGACTCCCCTCTTGGAGTGGCCACATTTCTTGATGCTACAAGAACAGGGCAGCTGTACAGTTTTAAACTCTCAACAGTAGAGTATGAGAGTTCCCAGTGTTTAATATTCTTACAAATACTTGATTTGTTTCCTCAAGTACTTTGTGATTTTTTATGGTGAGCGTATTACCTTCAGAAGAGATTGTAGTTTTTCTTTTCAGGCGGGAGTCCTGTGCACCAAGTGCTGTGAAAGCATTCTTATGGAGTGGTTTCGTCTTTGTATCTGCTGGGATCCCATTGGTCCTAGCCCAGTTTTTACATAAATATTTGAACAGGATACCTTGGGTCTTATAGTTTCTGGCATAGAATTCCTTATTTATTTCTGGCATCTTGGGATTTCTCTTTCTTTTGTGCTAGGTATTGCAATACTTATGTTGTTATTTTGTTTTATTTTATCAAATAAGTGGAAGAAGAGGGAGTGTTCGTGTTAGCTTAATCTGTCATAGTACAAGAAATTCTGGTCTGATTTATAGTATTTCTGGTCCTTGTAAGAGTAATTTCTCAATGTAAAGTGGTTTGGGGTTATAATTTGGTTTCTAATAAAAATCTGACCACAGGAAGAAAATGGTCTAAGAGTGCTGAGATTCCTATGACTATTCCTGTCATTGCCAATTCATTAAATGGCCTCCTGGTTTTGAAATGAGTGTCATGAATCTTCTCTAAAAAGAAGGGTCAGCTCTCAGGGTGTACATAAAATCAACTTTCAAAGCCTCTCAGTCTCAGGGTTAGATGCTGAACTTTGATACAATTTCCTAATGTCATAAATGCTACCCTCTGTAGCTTCTTGGGACACCGCCTGGCTATAGATAATTTCCTCTGGCAATAACACCTCAACATGGCTGTTGGCTGCAAACATATGTGTGGTTAACATCTATATGCTCTAGCACATGCCTGGCTCACAAGGCTTTAATTGATATTGCACATCATCTACCTACGTTTTCAAGAATTAATTTTCAATCGTGCAAATTTAGCAAATTATGTTTGTTTGCATTTAATTGCCTTGTTTAAAGGATACACTATTAACTATATTAACTGTTTAAATTTAGAATTATTAGATGACTTATGTAATAGTTTCTGCCTTTTAAGAAACTAAGATAATTTATAATTCTTAGTGATGTACTAAAAAGGGCTATGGAGATTCTATAGTATACATTTCTTAGAATCATCATAACCCAAAGAAGTATTTAACTAATATTTTTAATGTTTATTTATTTATTTTGAGAGAGGAGAGGATGAGGAGGGGAGGGCCAGAGAGAGAGAGAGAGAGAGAGAGAGAGGGAGATTCCCAAGCAGGCTCCATGCCATCAGCACAGAGCCTGATGTGGGGCTTGATCTCATTAACTGTGAGATCATGACTTGAGCCAAAATCAAGAGTCGGATGCTTCACTGACTGAGACACACAGGCACCCCTAGATAATTTTATTCAATTGAGGAAAAAGACTATAGTGGATGAAAACAATTTCAAATGTTTTACTTTTACATATTTTATGTTTTCTCTTGTATTTATTTTTTTAAAGATATTAAAGCATAATTTCTCCCCATTCCCCCTTACCAAGTAATAAAAAACATTCTCTTCAAGGTCCAGAAATAAATTAAATTTATTTCTAACTATCATTGGGGGCTGAACTGAGAAAAATTTTAATTGCTATAAACAATTGAGAAAAAAGAAAAAGTAATGAAAGCCATTTTAACTGAATAGGAATCAAGTTATCAATGTTCAAAGCCAAATGCACTTTGTCCCTTAGTTATTCCAAAATGTGTTCTGGCCATAAGTGAATGCTAACATATAAATTTTCATGGAAAGGGAAGAGTAAAGCAACTCATACACATATTCTGTTATGCTCCATGGCTCAGCACTGTCCACTATGATTATGTCCGTGCTGCTACTCCACTCCTTCAATTCACATTCACAAGCTGAGAGACAGTCTGCTACATGCTGAGGGCAGCAAAAAGATGACCAAGGTAAAGCCTGTCTTTAAGAGACAGTCTAATTGAAAGTCAGATGTCTAACTATATACTGTGTAACAAAATCTGCAGTTAAATACAGAAACAAAGGTTAAAAATAAAAGTGTAAGGAAAAACTATCAAAAGACTAAGACTGCAAAGACTAACAGAACGTTTATTTGCTCCATTAGTAGCAGATAAATGCTTCCTACAAGGGAGTATTACCATGGAAAAGGCACATTCAGGTTAATTAATCAAGAAGACATAATCCTAAGCATGTATGCACCTAATAACAGGGTTTCAAAATATATGAAGAAAATAAGTTGGTAGAATGAAAAGCTAAATAAACAAATGCACAATTACATCTAGATATCTCAATACCTTTCTCTTAATAACAAGTGGATAAAACACTTTAACTATATAGACAATTTAACTATATAGACAAATATATCAATAAGGATATGAAAGACTTTACCAACACTATTAAGTAATTTCATCTAACAATTGTAAAACACTCCAACCAAAATTTATATTGAACACACATTTTTTTCAAATGCAAATGGCCTATTTATGAATAGACCATATTTTGTGCAATGAAACAAATCATAAAATATTTTTAATCAATATTTTTTTCCTTTTTATTGGCTGTCCAAATAAAATATCTTATATTTTAAATAAAATTATACAAAGTATGTTCACTGATGTCAACAGAATTAAATCAGGAATCAGTACTTTTTAAAAAGCTGAGAGAACTAAACAAAATAGGTTGAAGGTGATTAAGAGGTACAAACTTCCATTTGTAGAACAAATAAATAGGCCCTCTTACAGGGAGGCGCCTGGGAGGTTCAAGTCCATTAAGCATCCAACTCTTGATTTTGGCTCAGGTCCATTTCAGCTCAGGTCATGATCTCACAGTTTGCCACATTGGGCTCAGTACTGACAGCACAGAGACTGCTTGAGATTCTTTCTCTCTCTCCCTCTTTCTGTGCCCCACCCCTGCTCATGCTCTCTCTCTCTCTCCCTCTTTTTCTCTCTCTTTCAAAATTAATAAATTTAAAAAAAAAGAATAAACAAGTCACAGTAATGAAAAGTACAGGGTAGGGAATGTAACCAATAATATTGTAATAACATCATTTGGTGACAGACAGTGACTATAGTTATTGTGGTGAGCATTTCATAATGTACATAATTCTCAGATCACTAGTTGTATACCTGAAATTAATATAAAATGTCAACTATACTTCAATTAAATTGTTTAAAATTTGACAAATCTTCAAATATTCAGAAGTTAAGCTTCTAAATAACTTTTGATTGAAGAAGAAATAACAAGAGAAATTAGATTATATTTTTAACTGAATATAAATAAAAACAGAATGTATCTAAGCTAGTGGGATGCAAATAAAACAGTCATTACTCTAGAGGGAAATATATAGTTTTAATGTCTGTATTAGAAAAAAAGAAAAACCTAAAATCATAAGTTTCCAACTTAAGATACTAGAAAAAGAAGAGCCAACTTAAAAAACAGAAAAAAAAAAGAAATAATGGAGATAAGAGCATAAATCAATGAAATAGAAAATGGACAAATAATAGGAAAAATCAATAGAACCAAAAAACCAGATTTTTTGAAAAGTTCAATAAATTGATAAACTTCCAGCCAAACTGATCAGGAAAAACACAGAGAAGATATAATTTGTCAACATCAAGAATGAGGGATGTAACATCTCAATGGATCCTACAGAAGTTTAAAGAGCATATTACAAATAATTTATTGACAATAATCTTAACAATGTAAACGAAATAAATTTTTTGAAAGATGCAAACTATCAAAGCTCATTAAAGAAAAAATAGTTTACCAATATATCTACTAAAGAAATTGAGTTTGCTTTAAAAATTAGATGCTTTCTTCCTAGGATTGAGAGCTAGACACAGAAATAGGATTCCCACTCCTGCCACTTCTATTCAATATTATACAGTAAAACAAGAGAAAGAAAAGGCATACAAATTAGAAAGGAAGAAGGAAACTATCTTTAATTGCCAATGACATGACTGTGTTTGTAGAATGTCCTATGAAATTTGGAAAAAATACTTCCAGAATTTAGAGAAGAGTTTGACATGACAGTAAGATAAAAAGACAATATATAAAAATGTTACAAGATTAAACATGCATCTACCATCTGCTCCAATAATCCTCCCTTAGATATTTTCCAAAAGAAAAAAAAAACACATTTCCATACATATTTCCATAAGAATGATATGTGAATGTTCATAATAATGTATAGTTAGAAAGTGAAATTTTTAAAATTATAAAAACAAAATATGTGAAGACGTATACACTGAAACATTGCTGAAAGAATTTTTAAAAGAACTAAATACATAAGGAGATACATCACACAAATAGATCAGAAGCCTCAATATTGTTAAAATGTGTATTTCTCCTTATTAATCCACAGATTCTATGCAATCCCAATCAAAATCCCACCTATTTTTGTAGAAATCAATAAATTGAATCTGAAATTTATACAAAAATGCAAATGCCAATGCTTAGAAGACCCAAAACAAATATGAAAATATAGGAAAAAATTTGAAGTACTCACATTACATGATTTCAAGATTTTCTATAAAGCTACCTCGCTCAAGAGAATATGATATTGCCATAAGAATAGACATAAAGGTAAAAAAAAAAAAAAGACCTACATACATATGGCAAATGATATTTGACAACAGTATCAAGGTAATTTGGTGAGAAGAAAGTCTTTTCAACAAATAGTTCCAGAACACCTGAATATTCACATGCTAAAAAAATGAACCTCGATCATTATCTCATGTTGTATACAAACTTTAACTTAACGTGATCATAAACCAGATATAATGGCTAAAACTAGGAAAGTTCTAGGACAAAACTTAGGAGGAAATCTATATGAATTTGGGTTTGGTAAAATTTCCTTAGATTAGACATCAAAGAAAAACATAAATTGTAAAAAAAAAAATTTTATAAATTGGATTTATAAAAATTTAAAACATCTGCTTTTTGAAGAGTACTGTTAATAAAATTACAATACAAGCCACAGTCTGAGAGAAAATATTTACAAAACATATCTGTTGTAAGACTTGAATCTAAATATATAAAGAGCTCTTACAGGGGTACCTGGGTGGCTCAGTCGGTTAAGCACCCGACTTCGGCTCAGGTCATGATCTCACGGTTTGTGAGTTCGAGCTTCACATCGGGCTCTGTGCCGACTGACAGCTTGGAGCCTGGAGCCTGCTTTTGATTCCGTGTCTCTGTCTCTCTCTGCTCCTCCCCTGCTCATGCTCGTGCTCTGTCTCTCGCTCAAGAATAAACATTTTAAAAATAAATAAATAAAATAAGGAGCTCTTACAATTCAACAAGAAGACAAATACCCCCCCCCCCAATAAAAAGGGGTGGCAAAATATTTGGACAGATAGTTCACAAAAACAAACATACAAATTATGATGAAAAGATGCTCAGCATTATTAGTCATCAGAAAAACAATTTTTTAAATGAGATTTCCTATACATATTCTAGAATAGCTAAAATTGGAAAGAACAACAATGCCAGAGTTGTGAGGGTGAGGAGAAACTGGATTTTCCATGCTGATGGGAATGCAAAATGATATAGACACTTTGGAAAATGGTTTAGTAGACAAATATATCCTTACCATCTGACCCACCATTTCCACTCTTTGGAATTTACTCAAAAGAAATGAAAACACATCTTTGAAAAGTTGGTATGTGGGACACCTGGGTGGCTCAGTTGGTTAAGCATTTGACTCTTGATTTTGGATGGGGTCATGATCTCCCAGTCCATGAATTCAAGCCCCACATCGGGCTCCACACTGACAGTGCAGAGCTTGCTTGGGATTCTCTCTCTCCCTCTCTCTCTGTCTCTCTCTCTCTCTCTCACTCTCACTCTCTCTCTCTCTCTCTCAAAATAAATAAATAACTTTAAAAAGTAAAATTAAAAATATCATTTGATTAAAAAAAATGTCACTATACTAACGTTGACACTAGCTAAAAATGGGAATAACTGAAATATCTATCAGCTGATAAAATGTGGTATATCTACACAATGGAATACCACCACTTAGCAATAAAAAAGAATGAACTACTGAGGGGCACCTGGGTGACTCAGTCAGTTAAGTGTCCAACTTCAGCTCAGGTCATGATCTCACAGTTCGCCCACGTTGGGCTCTGTGCGGACAGCTCAGAGCCTGGAACCTGCTTCCGATTCCATGTCTCCCTCTCTCTCTCTGCCCCTTTCTTGCTCGTGCTCTGTCCCTTTCTGTTTCTCAAAAGTAGTAAATAATTGTTCAAAAAATAAAGAAAAATAAATGAACTACTGATATATGTGTTATGGTATGTGAAAAAAAGACAGATACAAAACAACTCTATCTTACATTAGGTGGTGGTTGCCTATTGTATACATTTGTCAAAATTTCTTCTAACTCTATGTACTTTAAAAGGGTGAATTCTATGAACTCTATATGCAAATTATACTCAAAAATATACAACTTGAGGTATGTCAGTGCAAAGAAGGAGAGAAGAAGTATCAAGTTTAAGACATGGATCCAGAAGTCCAATAACTGAGCAATATGAGTTTCAGAAAGAACAGAGAAAGTCAAGAAAGGTAAATGCTCAAAGAAATAAATCGAGCAATTTCCCAGAATTGTGGGGTATTAGATTCTCAAGTCAAAGAGACCATTGCATACTCAGTAAATGGATAAAAATAGACTTGCATTGAAGTACTTTTAGAATACCAATCATGAAGGGAATATCTTAAAAGTTTCCGTGCTGGGGGTTAGGGCAGGGGGATGGGTCAGGTCACACACAAAGTATCAGAAATCAGACAGACTCAACATTTTTCCAAACAAGGCAGGAAGCAAAAAGTCAAAGGAGCAATGTTTCAAAAGTATGCAAGAAATCATTCTATATACTGCCAAACTGGACACTTTAATTGTGAGGTACAGGAAAAGGGCATTTTCGGATGCACAGTATTTCAGACTTCTTTTCATGCTTTTCTCAGGAAGGTGCTAGGTAAAGAAACTACACAGGATGCTGCCGAGGCTCCCCCACAATGACAGCACAATGACAGGAATAAGAAAGAAGATAAGAAATCCAGGATATGGGGGGGTCAGACTTAAGAAACGGTGACAGTCAATCTCCAGATGACATGAAGGATATCCCTGTAGGAGAATTGTACGGGAATAGGCCAACACGCTCTGGCTACAGCAGGTCACAAAAAGGAAGCCGCTGGAATTGTAATGTTGGAACACATTTAGAGAAGATTTAGAAAACTGGGAAGAATTTGACAGTGAATTAATAAGAAGAATACGGAAAACAAAGCAAATAGAAAAACCATGACATTTACTAACTCCAGGATAAAAAGGTTTTCAAGGAAAAGGAAAAGGAGGGAGGAGGAGAAGAAAGAGAAGTGGAAGTAGTCACAGAATATACCCTTGCTCAGCTCTGAAAATATTTACATGGTTATAATCATGCAAACACATAAAATTGATCGAAACCAAAGCATAACTCTATCTGAAGGACAGGAAGATGTGGTGGTTGTGGCGAGGAGAAGAGAGGGCTTAAAAAAAAAAAAAACAAGCGCTAAATCCTCATTTTCCATAGTGGCAACACTTCCAATTGAAACTTCAAGAACTAGCAATACAAGCGTGTTATTTAACAAAGGAGTTGAAAGGGGTTGCCACTAGGGAGTGGAAAAATGAGGAGGCAGAGTGGGCAGAATATTGTGGGGTTTTTTACTATTATGAAATGTAGAACGTGTAGAACAACAGGATTATTTAAACCATGTGCAAGTATAGATTTAATAAAAATTAAAATCGGTTTTTACAGTCTGAAATACAACTAATAAAACAATCATGCAAACCAGGTGCACTGCCTGGGGCTTCTGTGGGAATGCAGGTGAGCTCTCCCTGCCCCTCAGTTCACCCTGACTCTGGTGGACCATGTAGACTTCTCACCATGTTGCGCTACATTTATTTTTTAGTGTAGCACTTACTCAGCACTTAACTCTGTGTCAGGCAGTTCATTATTTGACCCAGTTAAGCCTCAGACCGACTCCATAAGGAAGAAGCTGGCATTGCCTCCAGTTTGTGGAGCCCTTAAGTGGAGTTGCTGACTTTCATTCTCACGCGGATGGCTCCAGAGTCTGCTTCTTGGCACCGGAGGGGGGGGGGGGGGGGGGGCAAGGATTTTACCTCCCACCAAGATTCACAAAAGGAAGGATCCTCCTAACCGGGAGGAATGTTAGATACTGAGCAGCCAAAACCCACACGCCCATCACAATCGATAAGCTGCAAGGTATATGGAAATTGTTGCATTTGGTGTTCAGTAAACCCCTGTCAAAAGTTGATAACCTATCAATGAACACTGGAGAAAATCTTGTCTAGACTTCTCAATTATTTTTCAAGTGAAATAAATTAAAGAAAAGCAGTAATCATGACCAGAAACCTGCTCCATCCTCAGGTAAAATGCTAGTTTTAGAGACCTGCTACGCTAATGCTTCAGGAAGGTGTGTTCTAACATCTTGAGTCTCCTCTAAGGAACTACCTGAACAATTAGGTAATTGGACAAGAATTAGGACCAACACCTCAGGATAAGTTCTAAATATTTGTAATGGCACGAGACTTTTTTTTTTTAATTTCTATTTCTTTTTTTCACTCTAGGTGATTAAAAACTAGAATTCAGTAATGAAATTATTTGGAAAGATCATAAGGTCTCTTTAAATTTGAGTGATATTTCTCTTTCAGCCAACTTTGTGTCATTATTTATAAATATGCATTATCCAGAGATAGCCATGATAACTCAATGTGAACTTTCCCCCATTTTTCTAAATTTGTTCAATGATGCAAGTATATATTTCTCTAACAAAATACAATTATGCTACATACATTGGGCTGCAACTTACTTTTCTCTTTCTTCTGTAATACATAATTAAAACCTTTCCAGATTGGGTACTGGGGTACAGAGTCTTTGTTATTTTAAATAATTACACAGTAGTCCATGATATGGGTATGTGGTAATTCATTTACCATTATTGATAAACAGATTATTTTCTTTTCTTTTTCTTTTCCTTAAATTTTTTTTTTTTTTTTTTTTTTTTTTTGCTATTGCTTACCATGTTATAGTGATCTTCCCTGGGCAAATAGATTTATAGATTCGTATTTTTAATTCTGTAAGACAGGCTCCAGAAAGGGTCTTTTTAAACACAAATTAGATCATATTTCTTTGCTTCAAACTTTCTAATGTCTTCCCAGTCACTTAGGATAAAATCCAAACTCCTTTCCATGACCTTGACAACCATCCAACCCCGCCCCGTGCTTCACAAGAGGGGTAGTGGCATTCTTACTTTCACTTCTTGATCCCATATGCAACTTCTCTTGCCCCCTCACCCCCACCCCTTCCATCCTGTGCTACCTCTCATGAAGAGACATCACACCCCTAGGCTTTTCTGTAATGAGCAAATCTCACCCTAAATGTTCAGTTTATGAATCTTAAGGCCTGAGCTTAACTTTAAATTATTATTATTATTTTACATGTTTATTTATTTCTGAGAGAGAGAGAGAGAGAGAATAAGAGAGCATGCACAGGGGAGGAGCAGAGAGAGAGAAGGAGAGAGAATCCCAAGTAGTCTCTGCACAGTCAGCACAGAGCCCCACTCAGGGCTGGAACTCATGAACTGTGAGATCATGACCTGAGCCTGAATCAGGAGTTAGACACTTATCTGACTGAGACACCCAGGTGGCCCAGCCTGAGCTTTGCTTTGAGGCAAGAAGCCACATGCTTTTGCTGGGCCACACCAGCCACCTCCAAGAAGTACTACACAGTCAGTTCCAGTGCATCAACAACAAAAGCCTTTCCCATTTCTCTAGATAATGTGACATCTTAGTTTTCTGGCCAAGATACTTCAGAGGGACACCCTCAAATGTCTAAGAGTGAATTTTTTTCTGATCTTTGGAAGGATCAATTTGACTTAGAAATTTTCAGATTCAATTTGACTTAGAAAAAATTTTTTTAAATGTGTTCTTTCCTCTATAAATATAATAGAGCTAATAATTCCCAAACAGAACTGAAGGAGAGCATAATAAATATTTTGTAGAGCCACGAAGTACAGCCATTGAGGGGAAGCCAGCACCACACCTTTTTATCCCTCTAATTTTAATGTATTAGTTGTATATATGTTAAGATTCATGGGCAACAATGTTGAAGGTCTAAAATTTGTCAAAAATTAGTATATCAAAGTTGAAGATGAAAAGGCTTATTATGGCCTGCCTGGGTGGCTCAGTCAGTTAAGCATCTAACTCTGGATTTCGTCTCAGGTCACGATCTCAGTTCATGAGATCGAGCCCCACGTCGGGCTCTGTGCTGACAGCGTGGAGCTTAGTTGAGATTCTCTCTCTCCCTCTCTCTCTCTCTGCCCTTTCCTTGCTCATTCTCTCTCTCTCTGTCTGTCTCTCTCTCTCTCAAAATAATAAACTTTAAAAAAAAGAAAAGAAAGTCTCATTATACAGGAATAATGCTGCATTCGTGATCATTATTAACAGTGAAATGGCCCATATAGTTAACCTAAACACAGATACTAACAATTATAGATTATAGTAATAAGTGATAGGTATAGACATTTTCCTTTCTGTTTGAGAAATAAGTCAGAAGAAAGCATCTGCCTAGAATTCTCTGTCTAGAATTCTATGAATGAGGCTATGGCAGAACCATTAACAATGTTTGACTTTCAAGACCCGTAACATAAGTCGGTCAAAGTAAATAACATGCAGAAGGTTGTCAGATTGCTCTAGACACCTGGACATGACAGCTGAGTCAGGATTCTGAGTCAGGGAAACTACATTTTCACTATAGATGTCACATAATTTCTGATATTAACTAAATAAGAAAGGACCTAACATGGCGAATATGGAGAAATTTGCTTCCTAAAACCAAGGTAATGTTTACTTTGGTAAACTGATGATAACAATGCCAGGGGAAAAAGGTAATAAGCTATAATTTTTTAAATTTTTATTTATTTATTTTGAGAGACAGAGAGTGGGGGGGAGGGGCAGAAGGAGAGGGAGAGGGAGAGAGAGAGAGAGAGAGAGGGAGAATCCCAAGCAGGTTCCCTGCTGTCAGTGCAGAGCCTGACCCAGGGCTCCATCTCATGAACCAGGAGATCATGACCTCATACAAGATCAAGAGTTGGATGCTTTTTTTTTAACGTTTATTTTATCTTTGAGAGAGAGAGAGACATAGCATAAGTGGGGGAAGGGCAGAGAGAGAGGGAGACACAGAATCTGAAACAGGCTCCAGGCTCTGAGCTATCAGCACAGAGCCTGATGCGGGGCTCGAACTAGGGAATGGTGAGATCATGACCTGAGCCGAAGTTGAACACTTAACCAACTGAGCCACCCATGTGCTTAACAGACTGAGACACCCAGGCACCCCAGGCTATAATTTTTTTAGTATTTCCCCCACTGAGTTCCACTTAACTATTTTTGTAAATGGAAGGCATATTGCAAAACATATGAAGAGTAGGAAAACAATGAAAATTTTCACTTTGAGATTTTGAGTTATATGATTCTATAATTGCTGACTTATAGGTACCATAGGATTAGGTCCATCTAACTCATTGAGACTAAGAGGCAGTCACACTGACTGTTTTTAGTAAGTAAGTAGTAGTAAGTAAGTAAGAGGTATGGTACAAGTTATCATTCAATCCACCTTGAGTGAAAAAGTGTCTGACAGACAGGTAGCAAAAAAAAAAAAAAAAAGCTATAGACAAAGTGGAAAATATATTTGCAATATTTTGTGCTTTAAGCAGCTTAAAATTCTTAATATAGGAAGGACTCCTTTGCATCAAAAAGAAAAAATGGGCAACCCAATAGAAAAAAAGGACTAAAGACAAGGACATTGGATTCACACCAAAAAATAAGAGTAAGTTGACAATAAATATGTAAAAAAAAAAACAAACCATGCAACCCTAGTATATGGAAGTAATGAATTATTTTTCTTCTACTTCTCTAATATGAGCAAGTTTTTGGTGGTTTTTGTTTGTTTGGTTGGTTGGTTTTTATCTTGCTTTGTTTTAAGTAATGCTCAGTTTCATTGCCATTCTTGATTATGTTGCCAGAAAGCAGTTTGGCAATTCATAGCAAATGCTGGAAAATTCTGCATTCATTTCAAGCTGTTCAGTGTCAGACCCTCTGCTAGGCACTAGGTTAAAAAACATCAAAAAATACCCAGCACAGACCCAGTGCACCACATAGATTCACTGGCCACAGGAGCACACACACTGTTATGACGAGAAGGGGACTGCTAGAGTAGCTCGGACTGATAGTTTTTATTGGGTAAGAGTGAGCAAGTTGATTGGAGGTAGTAAGGGCCAGGGAAGATTTCTAAGAAGTTCATCACTAAAAGCTACCAAGGCCCTTTAGCGGAAGGAATTTGACTTAAACCACTAACCATCTCCCAGGGCAACTGTGGTAATGGCAATACATTTCTTTTAGGGTGCTGGGATCCCCAAAGGATCTTATAAACATGGGGTCAGGGCCCACGCAGCAAACTAGAAGGACACCTTCTCCAGACCCTCCCATTAAGGGTGATATGTGTAAAACCTGAAGCAAATAATGCCCCTGCTCTCCCTGGGCCAACATTCCAGTTCCTTTGCACATTACCCCCTTTCCTGTGTGATTTACAGTGCATGTTTTTAAAATGCAGATTTTTTTCCAAGGTCTTATTGTTAGCACTGAAGGCATTAGAATCTTGGCCTCAGTATAGTTACAGAAATTGACTACATATTCCAAGTGTCTGTGTGCACGGTAATCAATCGTAGATTCTAATCTTTAGTTTTTTGTTCATACAGCATTAATTGAGAGAAATTGTGTTTTAAGACCAATGTACAACCAGTCTATCTTTAGATTTAGTATCCATTTTCAAGAATATTTTTTTTTCTTCCTATCTTCTTTCTGTATGTGGAGACTATGTGAACACTATTGGCTGTAATTGTGAGATGTGTGTGTTTCATGCACATAGAAATGTTTTAAGTCAATGAACTATAAAGAAGTATGGGTGTATACAATTCTTTTTTTCTTAGAACATGGCTCTGATGGATGCTAAGAAAGATTTTTACTTAATGAAAGAAAAATACAACAAATTAGATGGGCTCCTGTGATTGGCAGGTGTTGGGTTTTCAATGGAGACAAAAGACTACAATTTAGAGCCACTCTTTTCCTTGGGTCTAATTGAAAATTTGTTTCATTGTAAAAATCCACATGGTGGGGGAGCATCTCTCCAAGGTATTCTTTTAACTTTCAAAACAGAGTTTCCATCAGTCCTTGCCTAAGGGAGCTATGACCTGGATGGAAAATGCCACAAAGTATTAAAGCAAACTTTAGTTTTTTGACTGCCCCAGTATCTTCCCCTTTTCCTCCCACCAAGGAGTTGGTTCACTGTGGTCTTGTGTGGAATATTCCATGAAGCACACGGACAATGCATCAGATTGGTCATGGTATGAACAATTTTCATGGATGGAAATACAAAGGCCAGTGTTAAATGAAAGCTTCTATTGCCGCTTTGAACAGCAATAAATTGTGATGAAAAGTCTCCTGCCCTACAGACCATCTTAATCTTTTTCAGGCACACACTGGATAGCTTATAGGAGAAGCAGAGTCTTCTGTAGGGCAGAAGGAAAGAACAAAACCAGTGGCCTTTCATTTAAGCTGAGAGATAAAATTCACCCAAATTTCATGGAACAGTCATCGGACATAAACCAAATGAAAAATTCTTTTCATAGTGGGCCCAATGGTGTGCCACCTAAAATGAGTAAGTTTTCTCTTCATGCTCTCCATGTGTGCATAAGGGCAAGCTACTGCTGGAGGTCATGATTTATTTTTGTACTGTAACCCAGCGCAAAATGCCCTCTGGTGCATGGTTGAAGATGATATGGCTTCTTTGAGTCAGAGAGGAAAAAAGGGGAATGGAATAAGTACTGGTGGCATTAAAATAAAGAGCAAATAACTTATCACCATAAGGGTTTCCAAGTATTGCAGCCCACGAAATCCTGAACTCTGCTTGGAATGTGATAAGGTGGCCAGACCAGTTGTGAAATACTTCTCTCGTAGGAGCTCTGAGCTGACGAGCCATATAAAGAAGTGTTGCAGATTAGAAGCTGATTTCTTGTCAACATATCAAGGGTGGTCCTTTCAAGGCTTAACAATGTGAGGGACACTGAGCCTTGACAGAAGAAGAAACAGAAAAGGCTGGCTTCTAAATAAGAGGGGGAAAGTGGACTTCAATAATCTAATCCGGATTTTAACTTGAATTTAGCACAGCCTCCTAAAGTTGATAAGCAGGGAATAGGGAGTGAGGCAAGGAAGTTCACAGAATGAGCTAGAGCTTTAAAGTCAGACAGAACAGGGGCGCCTGGGTGGCTCAGTCGGTTAAGCGTCTGACATCGGCTCAGGTCATGATCTCGCGGTTCGTGGGTTCAAGCCCCGCGTCGGGCTCTGTGCTGACAGCTCAGAGCCTGGAGCCTGTTTCAGATTCTGTGTCTCCCTCTCTCTCTCTGACCCTCCCCCGTCCATGCTCTGTCTCTCTCTGTCTCAAAAATAAATAAATAATAAATAAATAAATAAATAAAGTCAGACAGAACAACGGTTGACTACTTTCTTCATTACCTACTAACTTTAGGATTCTGGGTAAATCTCTCAGCCTCCCTGGGTCTCAGTCTCCTCTACGTTGAACAGATATAATAATACATACCTCTCATCATTGTTGTAAGAATTAAATGGGATAATAAGGAGGCAGCTCAGCAGTGTCTGGCTCACCCTGGTTCCTTCTTCGCCCACTCCCTTAAAATAAGAACATTATAAAATCAGTGCGCTCTACCATTTTTAATTGTACCTATAATACAGAGCACTTTTATCTTACTGGGCACCAGTCTTCTACAATTTCTGGCTTAAGTTTTGAACAACCGGATAGCATATTTAAAAGTTCTCCCCTGGATTCTACATCATTGTCTGATGTGGGAATGGGTCTTGTTATTTTTTTTTTTAACTCTAGTTGACAAGTACTCCTCTGGGAAAGTCACAATGACTCTATGTTAATTTCTACTTATACTGCCCATCCCGAATCAGTGCACATTGGTCAAGGCATGACACAAGAATAATCTGAAGGAGAATGAACTTTTTGTACACTAGTTACAGCTACAGTGCATGCCTACAGTTTAAGGAACCATTTCCTAATAGGAAGCTTAGTCATGCAGACCTAAGTTCCTCTCATCAGGAAAGAACAGCAAATGTCCCTCTAAATTAACATTATAATATTGACACAAGCAAGTTTTGTTACTTATGTCCAGGCTAAGAGGACTTCAGCGTGTCTAGAATTGATCAGTAGTGATCCAATAAAAGAAAGCAAAGAATTTATAACAGTGAAACCAGAGACTTCATAGACTAACCCCTACATAACAGAAGAAGAAACTGAAGCTCTCTGACAGGCATGCGATCCACACAGCTACCGAGTGTCTGAGCCAGAACACAAACCTGGGTCTCTTCTCAGAGCCCTGGGCTCTTTTTGAGCTGCTGTTTTGGATCTCCCCAAACAGACTCTCCTGCTGCTATAATTAACAAGCTGGAAATAACCTAAACATTTCCCGAAGTTTTGAAAATGTCACATACTAAAGTGCTTTCTGACATGGCTTTCACAGAGATGTTTAGTGACACTGGGAAAAAATGCTTTTTGCAAAAGTGAAGCCAGCAGATGGTTATTGTGGAATGGCCATCCCAATTTTCAATCCCACGAGGTATAAATAAGTACTGAGAGATCCACTCTTTTGAATGATCATCCAGCCCTCTTGAGGTTTTTCATCATCACCAGCCATAAATATCACTTAGCTCTTCCATTCACTTGTGGCCTGGTAATATACCCCACCGGGAATTAGGCATTTCTCATTCCCAAAGCTGGCTTGGCCACCCACTTACTGTGTGGCCTTGGACAAGTCATTTAGCGAAGTTCTCAATCTTAATCATACAGTAAAAATCTTGACTTGCCTTATGACAATGACCTTATTCGCACTTACTGCGGATTCCCATTTTCAAAACTGATTTTAAAAAACAGTAGCACTGTGGTATCACATACATAGAAGCCTAGCTATGTGGTTGTATCATCCAAACACAGCAAGATTGGAACGCAGGAAAAAAGTGGGACAAACTCTTCAGCACACTGCAGCTGAGAAAGAAGCTTAGTAATGAGCATTCTTACAAATTATGTTGTTAAAAGCAAGGCTCTAATGAGGACTAAATGTCCATAAAAATTTGCCACTTGTCTATTAAAACACAGCTCTTGCATGAAGCTTCTTTAGAAAGTTCCAGAGGCATAGCCTTCACTCTTAGGCTGGGTTAAGAACGATTTCTCCATGATCTCATAACCCCTTGATTACGCTGATGTCATTTCACTTATTACCTTGTATTATGGTTGTTTATTCATGTATCTGTGGCCCCAGTAGACTTTAACTCTCAGAGACAGGAACCATGTCTTATTCATCTGTTTCTACTCACAGTGTGACACACAGTAGGTATTAACTACATGGCTTCTTGATTTCTACCATAATGGGGCAGTTGGTTGTATATGGGAGAAGCTGTCCATTCTGTTCTCACAGTGAGTGAGGAAATGAAGTGTTGTTTTTCTGGTACAGTTTTTATTTCTTCAACTTATAAAAAGATACTAATAAAGACTTAAATATATTTTTATTATTTTTTTTTATTTGAGACAGAGAGAGAGAGAACAGAAGGGGAGACGGGTAGAGAAAGAGAGAAAGAGAATCTTAAGCAGGCCCCATGCTCAGTGTGAAGCCTGATGTGGGGCTCAATCCCACCACCCTAGGATCTGACCTGAGCCAAAATCAAGAGTCAGATGCTCAACAAATTGAGCCATTCATGTGCCCCAAGACTTAAGCTTTTATGAATAGTATTTCAGTCTCTTTCATCTATCTTTGTCTTAGGCCTTGAAACAGTAGTCTAAGTACGACTACATTCTGTTGATTCTGGCTGATACACACATACACACACACTCATAGTCTCTTACATACACATACACTGACACACACTCACACACTTATACACACACTTGCATGCTTATCACATTTTCACACATGCACACACATATACACTCTTTTTCTCTCTCTCTCTTACATACACACACATACACACATGCTCAAGCCAGAACACATGCAAAAGGAATAAAATATTCAGAATTTGCATAAGGATCAAGGTATGTGGTAATCATGGGAAGGCCAATAATTTACTCTCTTCAATAAGAATAATAGACTTCAGGGAATATACTTTTGAGAAAATAGTGCATCACAAGTTGATATACCTATGGATACAGGTCTCTTGACCCTCGGAAAATCCTGACAGCTGGGAGAATCTATCACTGTAGATTGTAGCAAAGCTGAAAGGCCTATGTTCCACCTTGAAAAAAATGCTATTTTTCCTGTGCATTATCTTCTAAGTGTACTGAAACTTCTTGCCACAGAGATTTGGGTATAGATAACCTAAGGGCCCCAAGGAATGCCAGCATTCATCAACAACTCTTCATTACAAATATTTATCTTTGATTGATACATAAGTCCAAGATAATCCCACAAATTCACTTTTTCTGAGAAAAAAAAAATCCAGAGTGAGAAAATTAAGAAATAAATATAAGAGGTATACTGCTTCTTTTTATCTGACTGATGCTGTATTATTTTGACAATTTTAGTATATCCTCTATTGTAGTCTCATCTGATAATGCAAGATGACACTAGTTTATTACTAATATTTTGCCCTCAATTCTTTTATCAAAACAGGGAAGAAAATTCTATCCTAAATCTATGATTCCTAAGGTAAATTGACATGAATCAGTGTCACTATGGTACAGTGGAAAGCAGTCAGTATGAAGTAGAGGGGAAGGCTGTAGGCTCTAGAGCCAATCGTTGCTAGCCATGTGACTTTAGCAGAGTTACTAAGCTTCTCTGGGCCTCATTTCTGCACCTGCCAATGGAAACATTCCTTAGACAAAGAACCAGAAGGGCCACAGCTCACTCTGATAGAACCATAAAAGAGGAAATAAATCGGAGGAAACTGGCCCCTCATCAGAGGGGCTCCTGGACCCTGGTCCAGAAACTGATCCTTACCTCTGTAGCCAGCAAGACTGAGTCACAATAAGCATCACTGTCCCCCGTTTACCAACCACTACTGAAGTCTACGATGTGACCTGAGACTGCCTAGCTCCGACCCAGGAGCTTTTCCCATGAAAAGGGTGGTGTTTTACACAGAGGAGACTAGGGATTTTGGAATGGAGAAAATAAAGAAAGCGATGGAGGTATGGGGAAGGTGCCAGAATCCAAGGCCAAGTTAGCAATGGGTGAGTGGGAATATTATCCACAAGATCCCATTCTTGGGGGTCTCAATCTTTAGGAACTTGTCTTTTTTGAAATTAAAGAGAAAATCCAAAGGGACTATAACTTTAACCTCTTTCTTCCTTTATTGTAACTCCTTTAGGAAATCACCCAATTTAGGGTAAACTGTAATTGCACATCTCTAAATACTCTGCTATGCTAGTCTTTGGGAGATGGAATGGGCAGAACAGCAGGAAGTTTGGCTCCTTCCCACCCTTTCTGAACACCAGCAAAGTGGGACCCTCAGCACGCTGAGTACATGACAACGTAAAGTTCCTATAGGCCTTAGAACCTCTCCTAGCCAGGAGGGGTTGAGAAGAAACCCCAAGGACTAGAGGAGCATTCTAAAGTGGAAAGGCTGGAGAAATAGTTAAGACCAACCCTTCCTATTAGCCCTGCATATTAGGTAATGTGGACTAAAGAAATAAGGCAAAAAAAATCATCCATCAAATGGTGTGGGGGAGGAACATGGAGCACAAACAGAAGCAAAACCATAAGACCACAAACAACGACACAAATGCAGTCAACAGCCAGAAACCACAAAGGAGTCTTCACATGTGAACAGTCCCTAAGTCCAAATCATCACTCATTAATCATTCAAATCCAGCCAGTACCTATGGAGGGCAAAAGTGGTAACCTGGGACATTGGGGATCTCTCACCATGTGATCTATTCAATGCAGACTTTAGCATATCACATAGATTTACTTATGATCCCCAAATTTTATTTATTTTTTTGTCTTTTGAGGGAGGATATTGCTCTTATTCTTCAATGTAATCAACTAATTACCAACATTTTTAAGCTCAGAAATTCTCCAAATACAGTTTGATTTGCAAATATAATGAGTCCAAAAGTAAAAACGAATGTGAAATTTGTAAATACTAAAATGTCTAATGGTTTTTGTCCTTATACTAAATTCTTTGTAAACGTCAAACAAATAAGTAAGAAAAACCTTTAGCCCCGCACACCTGCCTCCAGGCTGGCACTGAGTGATAAGAAGTGGCAATCAGGCTGTACAATAGTAATAATAATAATAATAATCACAGTCAAGCTACCTATAAAAACTTTAGCTGTTAGAAGACCTGAAACAAATTCCCCTCATTCAAGAGTCTGTATTTTATTTTATTTTATTTTATTTTACATTTATTTATTTTTGAGAGACAGAGAGTGAGCAGGGGAGGGGCAGAGAGAGAGGGAGACACAGAATCTGAAACAGGCTCCAGGCTTTGAGCTGTCAGCACAGAGCCCAGTGCGGGGCTCGAACTCACAAACCATGAGATCATGACCTGAGCTGAAGTCAGATGCTTGACTGACTGAGCCACCCAAGCACCCCTAAGAGTCTATAATTTTAAAGTTCATTTCTCAATATCTGGAATTTATTACAGCTCATTAGGTATAACTTTTCCCATCCTACTAAGGATGGCTCGAGGGAATTTTTCATATTTCTTCCCCCATCGCTACTGAGGAAACACCACGGTTAAAGAGTTCCAAGTTCCTCGGGCAGTTTTCCCATTGACTTGGGGGGAGGCACCTGTAAGAATTCACCCCGGTTTTCTCCATCCTGTTCCCTCCCTTGCCAGATGAAGAGCCCGTTTCTTGCCAGTTACCATGTTATTCCCCAAAGCTACACTGCATGGCACATTTCAGATCTCTAGTCAGAATTTACTAACAGGCCTACGTTGTTTTTAAGTCTGATTTTGTTCCCCACTTGCTTAGCATAATACCAAATAAGAGAGGAAACTGGGTCAAACTAAAACTGACAATGAATTTGCCAGTGTTATTAGACTTACTGTCCTAAACTTCTAGTATTCTTTTTAACAATAATTGGAAGCCTACACATAAGGGAAGAGATAGTATTCAAGATTTTAAAATGTTTCTCATTTATACAATATTTATTCATTAATTTTTGAGCATTCTAAAGTTACTTATTGAAATATGTTAGCTACTTATTTTTAACTGCTAGATTTAGATCCTTGTATTTTTGTAGCCTCATACATTATTAAGACAACATTTTGCATTTGTTTTGCTTCCAATCAAAACATCAAAACAAAATTGAAAAAACATTAGCTGAGTGATTAACTTTTATTAGGAAGTAGCTGAAAACTTAAGGTAAAATTGGAAGTATAGGCACAAATAAGACATGCTTCCATTAATAATGGAGAACTTGAGTTCTTCTCTGTTACACTTACTCTTAGTAAAATGGACCTTACTTTGGTGGGGGGAGAATCTCAGATTTCTAGATTTTCCCAGCTCCCCCAACCTAGGAAAACCATTGGATTACACAGCCATCAGAGCCAAACATCCCTTGGCCTCAACAGAGCATCTGCCTTTTTTTTCCACTGCTCTTCTGCCTGCTGCCAAAGTTCTCTGCTTACACTGAGGCAAACCGAACTACCTATGTGTGGTGCCTTCTTCCACTCTTTCCTCTTTCCAAGTTCACATAACTGGGTCTAGGTGATCTCACAGATTTCATTCAAGTATGTCAAAATGCCAGCTTTTATTTAGCACATCGGTTGCATTTTTCCTTGTTCTGCATCTTCTGTCTAGAGCAGAGGTCAGCCAACTAAAGCCTTCAGGCCATATGGACCTGGCCTTTTTTTGTACAGGCCATAAGGTAAGAATTTTTTTTATAGCTTTAAAGGGTTGTAGGAAGAAGAAAAAGGAAAAGGAAAAGGAGAAGAAAGAAGAAGAAGGACAAGAAGGAGGAGAAGTGGAAGAGAGAGGGCATGAGGAGGACATGGAGAGGAAGAAGGGAAGGCAGCAACAGCCCCAGTGGCAGGGACTGGATATGGCTGATAAAGCCCGAAATACTGGTCTAGAGACATGGTTGGCCTTACTCGCAGAATGTGACTCCATTTTAGATCATTTAGGATGAAGGCATAAAAAAAGTGCAAGAAGGAAAATGTAGCCAATCTGACATGACACAAAGGAAATTTTGATTAAAGCCTTTTCTAAACAGTTTCCCTTGTGCAGCAAACAGTGTTGGTGTTTCCCCAGCAGACATTCTCTCTCAATCTTGATGGTGTATCAGGCAGCCATGTGTTTCAGGGGGGCCTGGGGCTCTCCTCATGCTCAGGGAGGTAAGTTTCCATAAGTCCAGTCAAGGTAATTCCATCCCCCTTGCTGGTGATTGGTTTGGAACTTGGCAAAAGTTGTCAATCTGGCCAATAAAACATAAGGGTAAGTCAGCTGTGGGATGCATGAAAACACTTTACTTTCTCTTAAAGGGGAATCCAAAGGGGCAAAAAACACAGCTCCTTCTTCCTCTGGCGTCTTTGGACATTGCTGGGTAAAGACATAATGCCCAGAACTGCTGTAACCCACTGGCCAAGGGGATAGGCAGAGTGGAAAGTTGACAAA